>NW_026961504.1:0-164000 GCF_963924245.1 Chroicocephalus ridibundus
GTAGGCGCCGGTGGAGCCGAGGCTGACGGCCGCTGCAAAGCCCGCAGCCCCACGGGCTGTGGGGCCACGCGAGCGGCTGCCAAAGAGCTTTCCAACGAGGCACGTCTTTCCCTCCTGGCTCTTCGGGCGTGGGAGCTGTGGCCAGAGCCGCGGCCCTACCGGAAAATGTTTCGCAGGGTGGCGCGGCGGCGCCAGGTAGGCGCCGGTGGCGCCGAGGCTGACGGCCGCCGCAAAGCCCGCAGCCCCATGGGCTGTGGGGCCACGCGAGCGGCTGCCAAAGAGCTTTCCAACGAGGCACGGCTTTCCCTCCTGGCTCTTCGGGCGTGGGAGCTGTGGCCAGAGCCGCGGCCCTACCCGAAAATGCTTCGCAGGCTGGCGCAGTGGCGCTACGTGGGCGACAGTGTCGCAAAGGCTGACGGCCGCCGCAAAGCCCGCAGCCCCACGGGCTGTGGGGCCACGCGAGCGGCTGCCAAAGGGCTTTCCACCGAGGCGCGGCTTTCCATCCTCGCTCTTCGGGCGTGGGAGCTGTGGCCAGAGCTGCGGCCCTACCGGAAAATGCTTCGCAGGCTGGCGCGGCGGCGCCACGTGGGCGCCGGTGGTGCCGAGGCTGACGGACGCCGCAAAGCCCGCAGCCCCACGGGCTGTGGGGCCACGCGAGCGGCTGCCAAAGAGCTTTCCAACGAGGCACGGCTTTCCCTCCTGGCTCTTCGGGCGTGGGAGCTGTGGCCAGAGCCGCGGCCCTACCCGAAAATGCTTCGCAGGCTGGCGCAGTGGCGCTACGTGGGCGACAGTGTCGCAAAGGCTGACGGCCGCCGTAAAGCCCGCAGCCCCACGGGCTTTGGGGCCACGCGAGCGGCTGCCAAAGGGCTTTCCAACGAGGCGCGGCTTTCCATCCTCGCTCTTCGGGCGTGGGAGCTGTGGCCAGAGACGAGGCGCTACCGGAAAATGCTTCGCAGGCTTGCGCGGCGGCGCCACGTGGGCGCCGGTGTCGCCGAGGCTGATGGCCGCCGCAAAGCCCGCAGCCCCACGGGCTGTGGGGCCATGCGAGCGGCTGCCAAAGAGCTTTCCAATGAGGCACGGCTTTCCATCCTCGCTCTTCAGGCGTGGGAGCTGTGGCCAGAGACGAGGCGCTAGGGGAAAATGCTTCGCAGGCTGGCGCGGCAGCGCCACGTGGGCGCCGGTGGTGCCGAGGCTGACGGCCGCCGCAAAGCCCGCAGCCCCACGGGCTGTGGGGCCACGCGAGCGGCTGCCAAAGAGCTTTCCAACGAGGCATGGCTTTCCCTCCTGGCTCTTCGGGCGTGGGAGCTGTGGCCAGAGCCGCGGCCCTACCCGAAAATGCTTCGCAGGCTGACGCAGATGATCAAGGTGGGCGCCGGTGGCGCCGAGGCTGACGGCCGCCGCAAAGCCCGCAGCCCCATGGTCTGTGGGGCCACGCGAGCGGCTGCCAAAGAGCTTTCCAACGAGGCATGGCTTTCCCTCCTGGCTCTTAGGGCGTGGGAGCTGTGGCCAGAGCCGCGGCCCTACCGGAAAATGCTTCGCAGGCTGGCGCGGCGGCGCCACGTGTGCGCCGGTGTCGCCGAGGCTGATGGGCGCCGCAAAGCCCGCAGCCCCACGGGCTGTGGGGCCACGCGAGCGGCTGCCAAAGAGATTTCCAACGAGGCACGGCTTTCCATCCTTGGTCTTCGGGCGTGGGAGCTGTGGCCAGAGCCGCGGCCCTACCGGAAAATGCTTCGCAGGCTGGCGTGGCGGCGCCAGGTGGGCGCCGGTGACGCCGAGGCTGACAGCCGCCGGAAAGCCCGCAGCCCCACGGGCTGTGGGGCCACGCGAGCGGCTGCCAAAGAGCTTTCCAACGAGGCATGGCTTTCCCTCCTCGCTCTTCGGGCGTGGGAGCTGTGGCCAGAGCCGCGGCCCTACCGGAAAATGCTTCGCAGGATGGCGCGGCAGCGCCACGTGGGCGCCGGTGGTGCCGAGGCTGATGGCCGCCGCAAAGCCCGCAGCCCCACGGGCTGTGGGGCCACGCGAGCGGCTGCCAAAGAGATTTCCAACGAGGCACGGCTTTCCGTCCTGGCTCTTCGGGCGTAGGAGCTGTGGCCAGAGCCGCGGCCCTACCGGAAAATGCTTCGCAGGCTGGTGCGGCGGCGTCACGTGGGCGCTGGTGGCTCCGAGGCTGAGAGCCGCCGCAAAGCCCGCAGCCCCACGGGCTTTGGAAAGCCAAAGAGCTTTCCAATGAGGCACGGCTTTCCATCCTTGCTCTTCGGGCGTGGGAGCTGTGGCCAGAGCCGTGGCCCTACCGGAAAATGCTTCGCAGGCTGACGCAGCGGAGGAAGGTGGGCGCCGGTGGCGCCGAGGCTGACGGCCGCCGCAAAGCCTGCAGCCCCATGGTCTGTGGGGCCACGCGAGCGGCTGCCAAAGAGCTTTCCAACGAGGCACGGCTTTCCCTCCTGGCTCTTCGGGTGTGGGAGCTGTGGCCAGAGCCGAGGCGCTACAGGAAAATGCTTCGCAGGCTGGCGCGGCGGCGCCACGTGGGCGCCGGTGGCGCCGAGGCTGATGGCTGCCGCAAAGCCCGCAGCCCCACGGGCTGTGGGGCCACGCGAGCGGCTGCCAAAGAGATTTCCAACGAGGCACGGCTTTCCCTCCTGGCTCTTCTGGCGTGGGAGCTGTGGCCAGAGCCGCGGCCCTACCCGAAAAATGCTTCGTAGGCTGGCGCGGCGGCGCCACGTGGGCGCCGGTGTCGCCGAGGCTGATGGCCGCCGCAAAGCCCGCAGCCCCACGGGCTGTGGGGCCAAGCGAGCTGCTGCCAAAGTGCTTTCCAACGAGGCACGGCTTTCCATCCTTGCTCTTCGGGCGAGGGAGCTGTGGACAGAGCCGCGGCCCTACCGGAAAATGCTTCGCAGGCTGGTGCAGCGGCGCCAAGTGGGCGCCGTTGACGCCGAGGCTGACAGCCGCCGCAAAGCCCGCAGCCCCACGGGCTGTGGGGCCACGCGAGCGGCTGCCAAAGAGCTTTCCAACGAGGCACGGCTTTCCCTCCTGGCTCTTCGGGCGTGGGAGCTGAGGCCAGAGCCGCGGCCCTACCGGAAAATGATTCGCAGGCTGACGCAGCGGAGCAAGATGGGCGCGGGTGTCGCCGAGGCTGACGGCCGCCGCAAAGCCCGCAGCCCCACGAGCTGTGGGGCCACGCGAGCGGCTGCCAAAGAGCTTTCCAACGAGGCACGGCTTTCCCTCTTGGCTCCTTGGGCGTGGGAGCTGTGGTCAGAGACGCGGCCCTACCCGAAAATGCTTCGCAGGCTGGCGCGGCGGCGCCAGGTGGGTCCCGGTGGCGCCGAGGCTGACGGCCGCCGCAAAGCCCGCAGCCCCACGGGCTGTGCGGCCACGCGAGCGGCTGCCAAAGAGCTTTCCAACGAGGCACGGCTTTCCCTCCTGGCTCTTTGGGCGTGGGAGCTGTGGCCAGAGCCGCGGCCCTACAGGAAAATGCTTCGCAGGCTGGCGCGGCGGCGCCAGGTGGGCGCCGGTGGCGCCGAGGCTGACGGCCGCCGCAAAGCCCGCAGCCCCACGGGCTGTGGGGTCACGCGAGCGGCTGCCAAAGAGCTTTCCAAGGAGGCACGGCTTTCCCTCCTGGCTCTTCGGGCGTGGGAGCTGTGGCCAGAGCCACGGCCCTACCAGAAAATGCTTCGCAGGCTGACGCAGCAGAGCAAGGTGGGCGCCGGTGGCGCTGAGGCTGACGGCCGACGCAAAGCCCGCAGCCCCACGGGCTGTGGGGCCACGCGAGCGGCTGCCAAAGAGATTTCCAACGAGGCACGGCTTTCCCTCCTGGCTCTTCGGGCGTGGGAGCTGTGGCCAGAGCCACGGCCCTACCCGAAAAATGCTTCGTAGGCTGGCGCGGCGGCGCCACGTGGGCGCCGGTGTCGCCGAGGCTGATGGCCGCGGCAAAGCCCGCAGCCCCACGGGCTGTGGGGCCATGCGAGCGGCTGCCAAAGTGCTTTCCAACGAGGCACGGCTTTCCATCCTTGCTCTTCGGGCGAGGGAGCTGTGGCCAGAGCCGCGGCCCTACCGGAAAATGCTTCGCAGGCTGGTGCAGCGGCGCCAAGTTGGCGCCGGTGACGCCGAGGCTGACAGCCGCCGCAAAGCCTGCAGCCCCACGGGCTGTGGGGCCACGCGAGCGGCTGCCAAAGAGCTTTCCAACGAGGCACGGCTTTCCCTCGTGGCTCTTCGGGCGTGGGAGCTGTGGCCAGAGCCGCGGCCCTACCGGAAAATGCTTCGCAGGCTGACGCAGCGGAGCAAGATGGGCGCGGGTGTCGCCGAGGCTGACGGCCGCCGCAAAGCCTGCAGCCCCACGGGCTGTGGGGCCACGCGAGCGGCTGCCAAAGAGCTTTCCAACGAGGCATGGCTTTCCCTCCTGGCTTTTCGGGCGTGGGAGCTGTGGCCAGAGCCGCGGCCCTACCGGAAAATGCTTCGCAGGCTGGCGCGGCGGCGCCACGTGGGCGCCGGTGTCGCCGAGGCTGATGGCCGCCGCAAAGCCCGCAGCCCCACGAGCTGTGGGGCCACGCGAGCGGCTGCGAAAGAGCTTTCCAACGAGGCACGGCTTTCCCTCTTGGCTCTTTGGGCGTGGGAGCTGTGGTCAGAGACGCGGCCCTACCCGAAAATGCTTCGCAGGCTGGCGCGGCGGCGCCATGTGGGTCCCGGTGACGCCGAGGCTGACGGCCGCCGCAACGCCCGCAGCCCCACGGGCTGTGGGGCCACGCGAGCGGCTGCCAAAGAGCTTTCCAACGAGGCACGGCTTTCCCTCCTGGCTCTTCGGGCGTGGGAGCTGTGGCCAGAGCCGCGGCCCTACCGGAAAATGCTTCGCAGGCTGGCGCGGCGGCGCCAGGTGGGCGCCGGTGGCACCGAGGCTGACGGCCGCCGCAAAGCCCGCAGCCCCACGGGCTGTGGGGCCACGCGAGTGGCTGCGAAAGAGCTTTCCAACGAGGCACGGCTTTCCCTCCTGGCTCTTTGGGCGTGGGAGCTGTGGCCAGAGCCGCGGCCCTACCGGAAAATGCTTCGCAGGCTGGCGCGGCGGCGCCACGTGGGCGCCGGTGGTGCCGAGGCTGACGGCCGCCGCAAAGCCCGCAGCCCCACGGGCTGCGGGGCCACGCGAGCGCCTGCCAAAGAGCTTTCCAACGAGGCACGGCTTTCCCTCCTGGCTCTTCGGGCGTGGGAGCTGTGGCCAGAGCCGCGGCCAAACCGGAAAATGCTTCGCAGGCTGGCGCAGTGGCGCTACGTGGGCTACAGTGTCGCAAAGGCTGACGGCCGCCGCAAAGCCCGCAGCCCCACGGGCTTTGGGGCCACGCGAGCGGCTGCCAAAGAGCTTTCCAACGAGGCACGGCTTTCCCTCGTGGCTCTTCGGGCGTGGGAGCTGTGGCCAGAGCCACGGCCCTACCCGAAAAATGCTTCGTAGGCTGGCGCGGCGGCGCCACGTGGGCGCCGGTGTCGCCGAGGCTGATGGCCGCCGCAAAGCCCGCAGCCCCACGGGCTGTGGGGCTATGCGAGCGGCTGCCAAAGTGCTTTCCAACGAGGCACGGCTTTCCCTCCTGGCTCTTCGGGCGTGGGAGCTGTGGCCAGAGCCGCGGCCCTACCGGAAAATGCTTCGCAGGCTGACGCAGCGGAGCAAGATGGGCGCGGGTGTCGCCGAGGCTGACGGCCGCCGCAAAGCCTGCAGCCCCACGGGCTGTGGGGCCACGCGAGCGGCTGCATAAGAGCTTTCCAACGAGGCATGGCTTTCCCTCCTGGCTTTTCGGGCGTGGGAGCTGTGGCCAGAGCCGCGGCCCTACCCGAAAATGCTTCGCAGGCTGGCGCGGCGGCGCCACGTGGGCGCCGGTGTCGCCGAGGCTGATGGCCGCCGCAAAGCCCGCAGCCCAACGAGCTGTGGGGCCACGCGAGCGGCTGCCAAAGAGCTTTCCAACGAGGCACGGCTTTCCCTCCTGGCTCTTTGGGCGTGGGAGCTGTGGTCAGAGACGCGGCCCTACCCGAAAATGCTTCGCAGGCTGGCGCGGCGGCGCCAGGTGGGTCCCGGTGACGCCGAGGCTGACGGCCGCCGCAAAGCCCGCAGCCCCACGGGCTGTGGGGCCACGCGAGCGGCTGCCAAAGAGCTTTCCAACGAGGCACGGCTTTCCCTCCTTGGTCTTCGGGCGTGGGAGCTGTGGCCAGAGCCGCGGCCCTACAGGAAAATGCTTCGCAGGCTGGCGTGGCGTCGCCAGGTGGGCGCCGGTGGCGCCGAGGCTGATGGCCGCCGCAAAGCCCGCAGCCCAACGAGCTGTGGGGCCACGCGAGCGGCTGCCAAAGAGCTTTCCAACGAGGCACGGCTTTCCCTCTTGGCTCTTTGGGCGTGGGAGCTGTGGCCAGAGCCGCGGCCCTACAGGAAAATGCTTCGCAGGCTGGCGCGGCGGCGCCAGGTGGGCGCCGGTGGCGCCGAGGCTGACGGCCGCCGCAAAGCCCGCAGCCCCACGGGCTGTGGGGTCACGCGAGCGGCTGCCAAAGAGCTTTCCAACGAGGCACGGCTTTCCCTCCTGGCTCTTCGGGCGTGGGAGCTGTGGCCAGAGCCACGGCCCTACCAGAAAATGCTTCGCAGGCTGACGCAGCAGAGCAAGGTGGGCGCCGGTGGCGCTGAGGCTGACGGCCGACGCAAAGCCCGCAGCCCCACGGGCTGTGGGGCCACGCGAGCGGCTGCCAAAGAGATTTCCAACGAGGCACGGCTTTCCCTCCTGGCTCTTCGGGCGTGGGAGCTGTGGCCAGAGCCACGGCCCTACCCGAAAAATGCTTCGTAGGCTGGCGCGGCGGCGCCACGTGGGCGCCGGTGTCGCCGAGGCTGATGGCCGCGGCAAAGCCCGCAGCCCCACGGGCTGTGGGGCCATGCGAGCGGCTGCCAAAGTGCTTTCCAACGAGGCACGGCTTTCCATCCTTGCTCTTCGGGCGAGGGAGCTGTGGCCAGAGCCGCGGCCCTACCGGAAAATGCTTCGCAGGCTGGTGCAGCGGCGCCAAGTTGGCGCCGGTGACGCCGAGGCTGACAGCCGCCGCAAAGCCTGCAGCCCCACGGGCTGTGGGGCCACGCGAGCGGCTGCCAAAGAGCTTTCCAACGAGGCACGGCTTTCCCTCGTGGCTCTTCGGGCGTGGGAGCTGTGGCCAGAGCCGCGGCCCTTCCGGAAAATGCTTCGCAGGCTGACGCAGCGGAGCAAGATGGGCGCGGGTGTCGCCGAGGCTGACGGCCGCCGCAAAGCCTGCAGCCCCACGGGCTGTGGGGCCACGCGAGCGGCTGCCAAAGAGCTTTCCAACGAGGCATGGCTTTCCCTCCTGGCTTTTCGGGCGTGGGAGCTGTGGCCAGAGCCGCGGCCCTACCGGAAAATGCTTCGCAGGCTGGCGCGGCGGCGCCACGTGGGCGCCGGTGTCGCCGAGGCTGATGGCCGCCGCAAAGCCCGCAGCCCCACGAGCTGTGGGGCCACGCGAGCGGCTGCGAAAGAGCTTTCCAACGAGGCACGGCTTTCCCTCTTGGCTCTTTGGGCGTGGGAGCTGTGGTCAGAGACGCGGCCCTACCTGAAAATGCTTCGCAGGCTGGCGCGGCGGCGCCATGCGGGTCCCGGTGACGCCGAGGCTGACGGCCGCCGCAACGCCCGCAGCCCCACGGGCTGTGGGGCCACGCGAGCGGCTGCCAAAGAGCTTTCCAACGAGGCACGGCTTTCCCTCCTGGCTCTTCGGGCGTGGGAGCTGTGGCCAGAGCCGCGGCCCTACCGGAAAATGCTTCGCAGGCTGGCGCGGCGGCGCCAGGTGGGCGCCGGTGGCACCGAGGCTGACGGCCGCCGCAAAGCCCGCAGCCCCACGGGCTGTGGGGCCACGCGAGTGGCTGCGAAAGAGCTTTCCAACGAGGCACGGCTTTCCCTCCTGGCTCTTTGGGCGTGGGAGCTGTGGCCAGAGCCGCGGCCCTACCGGAAAATGCTTCGCAGGCTGGCGCGGCGGCGCCACGTGGGCGCCGGTGGTGCCGAGGCTGACGGCCGCCGCAAAGCCCGCAGCCCCACGGGCTGCGGGGCCACGCGAGCGCCTGCCAAAGAGCTTTCCAACGAGGCACGGCTTTCCCTCCTGGCTCTTCGGGCGTGGGAGCTGTGGCCAGAGCCGCGGCCAAACCGGAAAATGCTTCGCAGGCTGGCGCAGTGGCGCTACGTGGGCTACAGTGTCGCAAAGGCTGACGGCCGCCGCAAAGCCCGCAGCCCCACGGGCTTTGGGGCCACGCGAGCGGCTGCCAAAGAGCTTTCCAACGAGGCACGGCTTTCCCTCGTGGCTCTTCGGGCGTGGGAGCTGTGGCCAGAGCCACGGCCCTACCCGAAAAATGCTTCGTAGGCTGGCGCGGCGGCGCCACGTGGGCGCCGGTGTCGCCGAGGCTGATGGCCACCGCAAAGCCCGCAGCCCCACGGGCTGTGGGGCTATGCGAGCGGCTGCCAAAGTGCTTTCCAACGAGGCACGGCTTTCCCTCCTGGCTCTTCGGGCGTGGGAGCTGTGGCCAGAGCCGCGGCCCTACCGGAAAATGCTTCGCAGGCTGACGCAGCGGAGCAAGATGGGCGCGGGTGTCGCCGAGGCTGACGGCCGCCGCAAAGCCTGCAGCCCCACGGGCTGTGGGGCCACGCGAGCGGCTGCATAAGAGCTTTCCAACGAGGCATGGCTTTCCCTCCTGGCTTTTCGGGCGTGGGAGCTGTGGCCAGAGCCGCGGCCCTACCCGAAAATGCTTCGCAGGCTGGCGCGGCGGCGCCACGTGGGCGCCGGTGTCGCCGAGGCTGATGGCCGCCGCAAAGCCCGCAGCCCAACGAGCTGTGGGGCCACGCGAGCGGCTGCCAAAGAGCTTTCCAACGAGGCACGGCTTTCCCTCTTGGCTCTTTGGGCGTGGGAGCTGTGGTCAGAGACGCGGCCCTACCCGAAAATGCTTCGCAGGCTGGCGCGGCGGCGCCAGGTGGGTCCCGGTGACGCCGAGGCTGACGGCCGCCGCAAAGCCCGCAGCCCCACGGGCTGTGGGGCCACGCGAGCGGCTGCCAAAGAGCTTTCCAACGAGGCACGGCTTTCCCTCCTTGGTCTTCGGGCGTGGGAGCTGTGGCCAGAGCCGCGGCCCTACAGGAAAATGCTTCGCAGGCTGGTGCGGCGGTGCCAGGTGGGCGCCGGTGGTGCCGAGGCTGATGGCCGCCGCAAAGCCCGCAGCCCCACAGGCTGTGGGGCCACGCGAGGGGCTGCCAAAGAGCTTTCCAACGATGCACGGCTTTCCCTCCTGGCTCTTCGGGCGTGGGAGCTGAGGCCAGAGCCACGGCCCTACCGGAAAATGCTTCGCAGGCTGGCGAGGCGGCGCCAGGTGGGCGCCGGTGGCGCCTAAGCTGACGGCCGCCACAAAGCCCGCAGCCCCACGGGCTGTGGGGCCACGCGAGTGGCTGCGAAAGAGCTTTCCAACGAGGCACGGCTTTCCCTCCTGGCTCTTCGGGCGTGGGAGCTGTGGCCAGAGCCGCGGCCCTACCGGAAAATGCTTCGCAGACTGGCGCGGCGGCGCCACATGGGCGCCGGTGGTGCCGAGGCTGACGGACGCCGCAAAGCCCGCAGCCCCACGGGCTGCGGGGCCACGCGAGCGGCTGCCAAAGAGCTTTCCAACGAGGCACGGCTTTCCCTCCTGGCTCTTCGGGCGTGGGAGCTGTGGCCAGAGCCGCGGCCCTACCGGAAAATGCTTCGAAGGCTGACGCAGCGGAGCAAGGTGGGCGCCGGTGTCGCCAAGGCTGACGGCCGCCGCAAAGCCCGCAGCCCCACGGGCTGTGGGGCCACGCGAGCGGCTGCCAAAGAGCTTTCCAACGAGGCACGGCTTTCCCTCCTGGCTCTTCGGGTGTGGGAGCTGTGGCCAGAGCCGAGGCGCTACAGGAAAATGCTTCGCAGGCTGGCGCGGCGGCGCCAAGTGGGCGCCGGTGTCGCCGAGGCTGATGGCCGCCTCAAAGCCCGCAGCCCCACGGGCTGTGGGGCCACGCGAGCGGCTGCCAAAGAGCTTTCCAACGAGGCACGGCTTTCCCTCCTGGCTCTTCGGGTGTGGGAGCTGTGGCCAGAGCCGCGGCCCTACCGGAAAATGCTTCGCAGGCTGGCGCGGCGGCGCCAGGTGGGCGCCGGTGGCGCCGAGGCTGACAGCCGCCGCAAAGCCCGCAGCCCCACGGGCTGTGGGGCCACGCGAGCGGCTGCCAAAGGGCTTTCCACCGAGGCGCGGCTTTCCATCCTCGCTCTTCGGGCGTGGGAGCTGTGGCCAGAGCCGCGGCCCTACCGGAAAATGCTTCGCAGGCTGGCACGGCAGCGCCAAGTGGGCCCCGGTGGTGCCGAGGCTGACGGCCGCCGCAAAGCCCGCAGCCCCACGGGCTGTGGGGCCACGCGAGCGGCTGCCAAAGAGCTTTCCAACGAGGCACGGCTTTCCCTCCTTGGTCTTCGGGCGTGGGAGCTGTGGCCAGAGCCGAGGCGCTACCGGAAAATGCTTCGCAGGCTGGCGCGGCGGCGCCACGTGGGCGCCGGTGTCGCCAAGGCTGATGGCCGCCGCAAAGCCCGCAGCCCCACGGGCTGTGGGGCCACGCGAGCGGCTGCCAAAGAGCTTTCCAATGAGGCACGGCTTTCCATCCTTGCTCTTCGGGCGTGGGAGCTGTGGCCAGAGCCGTGGCCCTACCAGAAAATGCTTCGCAGTCTGACGCAGCAGAGCAAGGTGTGCGCCGGTGGCGCCGAGGCTGACGGCCGCCGCAAAGCCCGCAGCCCCACGAGCTGTGGGGCCACGCGAGCGGCTGCGAAAGAGCTTTCCAACGAGGCACGGCTTTCCCTCTTGGCTCTTTGGGCGTGGGAGCTGTGGTCAGAGACGCGGCCCTACCCGAAAATGCTTCGCAGGCTGGCGCGGCGGCGCCAGGTGGGTCCCGGTGACGCCGAGGCTGACGGCCGCCGCAACGCCCGCAGCCCCACGGGCTGTGGGGCCACGCGAGCGGCTGCCAAAGAGCTTTCCAACGAGGCACGGCTTTCCCTCCTGGCTCTTCGGGTGTGGGAGCTGTGGCCAGAGCCGAGGCACTACAGGAAAATGCTTCGCAGGCTGGCGCGGCGGCGCCACATGGGCGCGGGTGTCGCCGAGGCTGATGGCCGCCGCAAAGCCCGCAGCCCCACGGGCTGTGGGGCCACGCGAGCGGCTGCCAAAGAGATTTCCAACGAGGCACGGCTTTCCCTCCTGGCTCTTCGGGCGTGGGAGCTGTGGCCAGAGCCACGGCCCTACCCGAAAAATGCTTCGTAGGCTGGCGCGGCGGCGCCACGTGGGCGCCGGTGTCGCCGAGGCTGATGGCCGCCGCAAAGCCCGCAGCCCCACGGGCTGTGGGGCCATGCGAGCGGCTGCCAAAGTGCTTTCCAACGAGGCATGGCTTTCCCTCGTGGCTCTTCGGGCGTGGGAGCTGTGGCCAGAGCCGCGGCCCTACCGGAAAATGCTTCGCAGGCTGGCGCGGCGGCGCCAGGTGGGCGCCGGTGGCGCCGAGGCTGACGGCCGCCGCAAAGCCCGCAGCCCCACGAGCTGTGGGGCCACGCGAGCGGCTGCGAAAGAGCTTTCCAACGAGGCACGGCTTTCCCTCTTGGCTCTTTGGGCGTGGGAGCTGTGGTCAGAGACGCGGCCCTACCCGAAAATGCTTCGCAGGCTGGCGCGGCGGCGCCAGGTGGGTCCCGGTGACGCCGAGGCTGACGGCCGCCGCAACGCCCGCAGCCCCACGGGCTGTGGGGCCACGCGAGCGGCTGCCAAAGAGCTTTCCAACGAGGCACGGCTTTCCCTCCTGGCTCTTCGGGCGTGGGAGCTGTGGCCAGAGCCGCGGCCCTACCGGAAAATGCTTCGCAGGCTGGCGCGGCGGCGCCAGGTGGGCGCCGGTGGCACCGAGGCTGACGGCCGCCGCAAAGCCCGCAGCCCCACGGGCTGTGGGGCCACGCGAGTGGCTGCGAAAGAGCTTTCCAACGAGGCACGGCTTTCCCTCCTGGCTCTTTGGGCGTGGGAGCTGTGGCCAGAGCCGCGGCCCTACCGGAAAATGCTTCGCAGGCTGGCGCGGCGGCGCCACGTGGGCGCCGGTGGTGCCGAGGCTGACGGCCGCCGCAAAGCCCGCAGCCCCACGGGCTGCGGGGCCACGCGAGCGCCTGCCAAAGAGCTTTCCAACGAGGCACGGCTTTCCCTCCTGGCTCTTCGGGCCTGGGAGCTGTGGCCAGAGCCGCGGCCAAACCGGAAAATGCTTCGCAGGCTGGCGCAGTGGCGCTACGTGGGCTACAGTGTCGCAAAGGCTGACGGCCGCCGCAAAGCCCGCAGCCCCACGGGCTTTGGGGCCACGCGAGCGGCTGCCAAAGAGCTTTCCAACGAGGCACGGCTTTCCCTCGTGGCTCTTCGGGCGTGGGAGCTGTGGCCAGAGCCACGGCCCTACCCGAAAAATGCTTCGTAGGCTGGCGCGGCGGCGCCACGTGGGCGCCGGTGTCGCCGAGGCTGATGGCCGCCGCAAAGCCCGCAGCCCCACGGGCTGTGGGGCTATGCGAGCGGCTGCCAAAGTGCTTTCCAACGAGGCACGGCTTTCCCTCCTGGCTCTTCGGGCGTGGGAGCTGTGGCCAGAGCCGCGGCCCTACCGGAAAATGCTTCGCAGGCTGACGCAGCGGAGCAAGATGGGCGCGGGTGTCGCCGAGGCTGACGGCCGCCGCAAAGCCTGCAGCCCCACGGGCTGTGGGGCCACGCGAGCGGCTGCATAAGAGCTTTCCAACGAGGCATGGCTTTCCCTCCTGGCTTTTCGGGCGTGGGAGCTGTGGCCAGAGCCGCGGCCCTACCCGAAAATGCTTCGCAGGCTGGCGCGGCGGCGCCACGTGGGCGCCGGTGTCGCCGAGGCTGATGGCCGCCGCAAAGCCCGCAGCCCAACGAGCTGTGGGGCCACGCGAGCGGCTGCCAAAGAGCTTTCCAACGAGGCACGGCTTTCCCTCTTGGCTCTTTGGGCGTGGGAGCTGTGGTCAGAGACGCGGCCCTACCCGAAAATGCTTCGCAGGCTGGCGCGGCGGCGCCAGGTGGGTCCCGGTGACGCCGAGGCTGACGGCCGCCGCAAAGCCCGCAGCCCCACGGGCTGTGGGGCCACGCGAGCGGCTGCCAAAGAGCTTTCCAACGAGGCACGGCTTTCCCTCCTTGGTCTTCGGGCGTGGGAGCTGTGGCCAGAGCCGCGGCCCTACCCGAAAATGCTTCGCAGGCTGGCGTGGCGTCGCCAGGTGGGCGCCGGTGGCGCCGAGGCTGATGGCCGCCGCAAAGCCCGCAGCCCCACGGGCTGTGGGGCCACGCGAGCGGCTGCCAAAGAACTTCCCAACGAGGCACAGCTTTCAATCCTGGCTCTTCGGGCGTGGGAGCTGTGGCCAGAGCCGCGGCCCTACTGGAAAATGCTTCGCAGGCTGGTGCGGCGGTGCCAGGTGGGCGCCGGTGGTGCCGAGGCTGATGGCCGCCGCAAAGCCCGCAGCCCCACAGGCTGTGGGGCCACGCGAGCGGCTGCCAAAGAGCTTTCCAACGAGGCACGGCTTTCCCTCCTGGCTCTTCGGGCGTGGGAGCTGAGGCCAGAGCCACGGCCCTACCGGAAAATGCTTCGCAGGCTGGCGAGGCGGCGCCAGGTGGGCGCCGGTGGCGCCTAAGCTGACGGCCGCCACAAAGCCCGCAGCCCCACGGGCTGTGGGGCCACGCGAGTGGCTGCGAAAGAGCTTTCCAACGAGGCACGGCTTTCCCTCCTGGCTCTTCGGGCGTGGGAGCTGTGGCCAGAGCCGCGGCCCTACCGGAAAATGCTTCGCAGACTGGCGCGGCGGCGCCACGTGGGCGCCGGTGGTGCCGAGGCTGACGGACGCCGCAAAGCCCGCAGCCCCACGGGCTGCGGGGCCACGCGAGCGGCTGCCAAAGAGCTTTCCAACGAGGCACGGCTTTCCCTCCTGGCTCTTCGGGCGTGGGAGCTGTGGCCAGAGCCGCGGCCCTACCGGAAAATGCTTCGCAGGCTGACGCAGCGGAGGAAGGTGGGCGCCGGTGTCGCCGAGGCTGACGGCCGCCGCAAAGCCCGCAGCCCCACGGGCTGTGGGGCCACGCGAGCGGCTGCCAAAGAGCTTTCCAACGAGGCACGGCTTTCCCTCCTGGCTCTTCGGGTGTGGGAGCTGTGGCCAGAGCCGCGGCCCTACCGGAAAATGCTTCGCAGGCTGGCGCGGCGGCGCCAGGTGGGCGCCGTTGACGCCGAGGCTGACGGCCGCCGCAAAGCCTGCAGCCCCACGGGCTGTGGGGCCACGCGAGCGTCTGCCAAAGGGCTTTCCAACGAGGCGCGGCTTTCCATCCTCGCTCTTCGGGCGTGGGAGCTGTGGCCAGAGCCACGGCCCTACCGGAAAATGCTTCGCAGGCTGGCACGGCAGCGCCACGTGGGCGCCGGTGGTGCCAAGGCTGACGGCCGCCGCAAAGCCCGCAGCCCCACGGGCTGTGGGGCCACGCGAGCGGCTGCCAAAGAGCTTTCCAACGAGGCACGGCTTTCCCTCCTGGCTCTTCGGGCGTGGGAGCTGTGGCCAGAGCCGAGGCTCTACCGGAAAATGCTTCGCAGGCTGGCGCGGCAGCGCCACGTGGGCGCCTGTGTCGCCAAGGCTGATGGCCGCCGCAAAGCCCGCAGCCCCACGGGCTGTGGGGCCACGCGAGCGGCTGCCAAAGAGATTTCCAACGAGGCACGGCTTTCCCTCCTGGCTCTTCGGGCGTAGGAGCTGTGGCCAGAGCCGCGGCCCTACCGGAAAATGCTTCGCAGGCTGGTGCGGCGGCGTCACGTGGGCGCTGGTGGCTCCGAGGCTGAGAGCCGCCGCAGACCCCGCAGCCCCACGGGCTGTGGGGCCACGCGAGCGGCTGCCAAAGTGCTTTCCAATGAGGCACGGCTTTCCATCCTTGCTCTTCGGGCGTGGGAGCTGTGGCCAGAGCCGTGGCCCTACCAGAAAATGCTTCGCAGTCTGACGCAGCAGAGCAAGGTGTGCGCCGGTGGCGCCGAGGCTGACGGCCGCCGCAAAGCCCGCAGCCCCATGGTCTGTGGGGCCACGCGAGCGGCTGCCAAAGAGCTTTCCAACGAGGCACGGCTTTCCCTCCTGGCTCTTCGGGTGTGGGAGCTGTGGCCAGAGCCGAGGCACTACAGGAAAATGCTTCGCAGGCTGGCGCGGCGGCGCCACATGGGCGCGGGTGTCGCCGAGGCTGATGGCCGCCGCAAAGCCCGCAGCCCCACGGGCTGTGGGGCCACGCGAGCGGCTGCCAAAGAGATTTCCAACGAGGCACGGCTTTCCCTCCTGGCTCTTCGGGCGTGGGAGCTGTGGCCAGAGCCACGGCCCTACCCGAAAAATGCTTCGTAGGCTGGCGCGGCGGCGCCACGTGGGCGCCGGTGTCGCCGAGGCTGATGGCCGCCGCAAAGCCCGCAGCCCCACGGGCTGTGGGGCCATGCGAGCGGCTGCCAAAGTGCTTTCCAACGAGGCACGGCTTTCCCTCCTGGCTCTTCGGGTGTGGGAGCTGTGGCCAGAGCCGCGGCCCTACCGGAAAATGCTTCGCAGGCTGGCGCGGCGGCGCAAAATGGGCGCCGGTGGCGCCGAGGCTGACGGCCGCCGCAAAGCCCGCAGCCCCATGGTCTGTGGGGCCACGCGAGCGGCTGCCAAAGAGCTTTCCAACGAGGCACGGCTTTCCCTCCTGGCTCTTCGGGTGTGGGAGCTGTGGCGAGAGCCGCGGCCCTACCGGAAAATGCTTCGCAGGCTGGCGCGGCGGCCCCAGGTGGGCGCCGGTGGCGCCGAGGCTGACGGCCGCCGCAAAGCCCGCAGCCCCACGGGCTGTGGGGCCACGCGAGCGGCTGCCAAAGGGCTTTCCAACGAGGCGCGGCTTTCCATCCTCGCTCTTCGGGCGTGGGAGCTGTGGCCAGAGCCGCGGCCCTACCGGAAAATGCTTCGCAGGCTGACGCAGCGGAGGAAGGTGGGCGCCGGTGGAGACGAGGCTGACGGCCGCCGCAGACCCCGCAGCCCCACGGGCTGTGGGGCCACGCGAGCGGCTGCCAAAGTGCTTTCCAACGAGGCATGGCTTTCCCTCGTGGCTCTTCGGGCGTGGGAGCTGTGGCCAGAGCCGCGGCCCTACCGGAAAATGCTTCGCAGGCTGGCGCGGCGGCGCCAGGTGGGCGCCGGTGGCGCCGAGGCTGACGGCCGCCGCAAAGCCCGCAGCCCCACGGGCTGTGGGGCCACGTGAGCGGCTGCCAAAGGGCTTTCCAACGAGGCGCGGCTTTCCATCCTCGCTCTTCGGGCGTGGGAGCTGTGGCCAGAGCCGCGGCCCTACCGGAAAATGCTTCGCAGGCTGGCACGGCAGCGCCACGTGGGCGCCGGTGGTGCCGAGGCTGACGGCCGCCGCAAAGCCCGCAGCCCCACGGGCTGTGGGGCCACGCGAGCGGCTGCCAAAGAGCTTTCCAACGAGGCACGGCTTTCCCTCCTGGCTCTTCGGGCGTGGGAGCTGTGGCCAGAGCCGAGGCGCTACCGGAAAATGCTTCGCAGGCTGGCGCGGCGGCGCCACGTGGGCGCCGGTGTCGCCGAGGCTGATGGCCGCCGCAAAGCCCGCAGCCCCACGGGCTGTGGGGCCACGCGAGCGGCTGCCAAAGAGATTTCCAACGAGGCACGGCTTTCCCTCCTGGCTCTTCGGGCGTAGGAGCTGTGGCCAGAGCCGCGGCCCTACCGGAAAATGCTTCGCAGGCTGGTGCGGCGGCGTCACGTGGGCGCTGGTGGCTCCGAGGCTGAGAGCCGCCGCAAAGCCCGCAGCCCCACGGGCTGTGGGGCCACGCGACCGGCTGCCAAAGAGCTTTCCAATGAGGCACGGCTTTCCCTCCTTGCTCTTCGTGCGTGGGAGCTGTGGCCAGAGCCGTGGCCCTACCAGAAAATGCTTCGCAGGCTGACGCAGCAGAGCAAGGTGGGCGCCGGTGGCGCCGAGGCTGACGGCCGCCGCAAAGCCCGCAGCCCCATGGTCTGTGGGGCCATGCGAGCGGCTGCCAAAGAGCTTTCCAACGAGGCACGGCTTTCCCTCCTGGCTCTTCGGGTGTGGGAGCTGTGGCCAGAGCCGAGGCACGACAGGAAAATGCTTCGCAGGCTGGCGCGGCGGCGCCACATGGGCGCGGGTGTCACCGAGGCTGATGGCCGCCGCAAAGCCCGCAGCCCCACGGGCTGTGGGGCCACGCGAGCGGCTGCCAAAGAGCTTTCCAACGAGGCACGGCTTTCCCTCCTGGCTCTTCGGGCGTAGGAGCTGTGGCCAGAGCCGCGGCCCTACCGGAAAATGCTTCGCAGGCTGGTGCGGCGGCGTCACGTGGGCGCTGGTGGCTCCGAGGCTGAGAGCCGCCGCAGACCCCGCAGCCCCACGGGCTGTGGGGCCACGCGAGCGGCTGCCAAAGTGCTTCCCAATGAGGCACGGCTTTCCATCCTTGCTCTTCGGGCGTGGGAGTTGTGGCCAGAGCCGTGGCCCTACCAGAAAATGCTTCGCAGTCTGACGCAGCAGAGCAAGGTGTGCGCCGGTGGCGCCGAGGCTGACGGCCGCCGCAAAGCCCGCAGCCCCATGGTCTGTGGGGCCACGCGAGCGGCTGCCAAAGAGCTTTCCAACGAGGCACGGCTTTCCCTCCTGGCTCTTCGGGTGTGGGAGCTGTGGCCAGAGCCGAGGCACTACAGGAAAATGCTTCGCAGGCTGGCGCGGCGGCGCCACATGGGCGCGGGTGTCGCCGAGGCTGATGGCCGCCGCAAAGCCCGCAGCCCCACGGGCTGTGGGGCCACGCGAGCGGCTGCCAAAGAGATTTCCAACGAGGCACGGCTTTCCCTCCTGGCTCTTCGGGTGTGGGAGCTGTGGCCAGAGCCGCCGCCCTACCGGAAAATGCTTCGCAGGCTGACGCAGCGGAGGAAGGTGGGCGCCGGTGGAGACGAGGCTGACGGCCGCCGCAAAGCCCGCAGCCCCACGGGCTGTGGGGCCACGCGAGCGGCTGCCAAAGAGCTTTCCAACGAGGCATGGCTTTCCCTCCTGGCTCTTCGGGCGTGGGAGCTGTGGCCAGAGCCGCGGCCCTACCGGAAAATGCTTCGCAGGCTGGCGCGGCGGCGCCAGGTGGGCGCCGGTGGCGCCGAGGCTGACGGCCGCCGCAAAGCCCGCAGCCCCACGGGCTGTGGGGCCACGTGAGCGGCTGCCAAAGGGCTTTCCAACGAGGCGCGGCTTTCCATCCTCGCTCTTCGGGCGTGGGAGCTGTGGCCAGAGCCGCGGCCCTACCGGAAAATGCTTCGCAGGCTGGCACGGCAGCGGCACGTGGGCGCCGGTGGTGCCGAGGCTGACGGCCGCCGCAAAGCCCGCAGCCCCACGGGCTGTGGGGCCACGCGAGCGGCTGCCAAAGAGCTTTCCAACGAGGCACGGCTTTCCCTCCTGGCTCTTCGGGCATGGGAGCTGTGGCCAGAGCCGCGGCCCTACCGGAAAATGCTTCGCAGGCTGGCGCGGCGGTGCCACGTGGGCGCCGGTGTCGCCGAGGCTGATGGCCGCCGCAAAGCCCGCAGCCCCACGGGCTGTGGGGCCACGCGAACGGCTGCCAAAGAGATTTCCAACGAGGCACGGCTTTCCCTCCTGGCTCTTCGGGCGTAGGAGCTGTGGCCAGAGCCGCGGCCCTACCGGAAAATGCTTCGCAGGCTGGTGCGGCGGCGTCACGTGGGCGCTGGTGGCTCCGAGGCTGAGAGCCGCCGCAAAGCCCGCAGCCCCACGGGCTGTGGGGCCACGCGAGCGGCTGCCAAAGAGCTTTCCAATGAGGCACGGCTTTCCCTCCTTGCTCTTCGGGCGTGGGAGCTGTGGCTAGAGCCGTGGCCCTACCAGAAAATGCTTCGCAGGCTGACGCAGCAGAGCAAGGTGGGCGCCGGTGTCGCCGAGGCTGACGGCCGCCGCAAAGCCCGCAGCCCCATGGTCTGTGGGGCCACGCGAGCGGCTGCCAAAGAGCTTTCCAACGAGGCACGGCTTTCCCTCCTGGCTCTTCGGGTGTGGGAGCTGTGGCCAGAGCCGAGGCACTACAGGAAAATGCTTCGCAGGCTGGCGCGGCGGCGCCACATGGGCGCGGGTGTCGCCGAGGCTGATGGCCGCCGCAAAGCCCGCAGCCCCACGGGCTGTGGGGCCACGCGAGCGGCTGCCAAAGAGATTTCCAACGAGGCACGGCTTTCCCTCCTGGCTCTTCGGGCGTGGGAGCTGTGGCCAGAGCCACGGCCCTACCTGAAAAATGCTTCGTAGGCTGGCGCGGCGGCGCCACGTGGGCGCCGGTGTCGCCGAGGCTGATGGCCGCCGCAAAGCCCGCAGCCCCACGGGCTGTGGGGCCATGCGAGCGGCTGCCAAAGTGCTTTCCAACGAGGCACGGCTTTCCCTCCTGGCTCTTCGGGTGTGGGAGCTGTGGCCAGAGCCGCGGCCCTACCGGAAAATGCTTCTCAGGCTGGCGCGGCGGCGCAAAATGGGCGCCGGTGGCGCCGAGGCTGACGGCCGCCGCAAAGCCCGCAGCCCCATGGTCTGTGGGGCCACGCGAGCGGCTGCCAAAGAGCTTTCCAACGAGGCACGGCTTTCCCTCCTGGCTCTTCGGGTGTGGGAGCTGTGGCGAGAGCCGCGGCCCTACCGGAAAATGCTTCGCAGGCTGGCGCGGCGGCCCCAGGTGGGCGCCGGTGGCGCCGAGGCTGACGGCCGCCGCAAAGCCCGCAGCCCCACGGGCTGTAGGGCCACGCGAGCGGCTGCCAAAGGGCTTTCCACCGAGGCGCGGCTTTCCATCCTCGCTCTTCGGGCGTGGGAGCTGTGGCCAGATCCGCGGCCCTACCGGAAAATGCTTCGCAGGCTGACGCAGCGGAGGAAGGTGGGCGCCGGTGGAGACGAGGCTGACGGCCGCTGCAAAGCCCGCAGCCCCACGGGCTGTGGGGCCACGCGAGCGGCTGCCAAAGAGCTTTCCAACGAGGCATGGCTTTCCCTCCTGGCTCTTCGGGCGTGGGAGCTGTGGCCAGAGCCGCGGCCCTACCGGAAAATGCTTCGCAGGCTGGCGCGGCGGCTCCAGGTGGGCGCCGGTGGCGCCGAGGCTGACGGCCGCCGCAAAGCCCGCAGCCCCACGGGCTGTGGGGCCACGTGAGCGGCTGCCAAAGGGCTTTCCAACGAGGCACGGCTTTCCCTCCTGGCTCTTCGGGCGTGGGAGCTGTGGCCAGAGCCGCGGCCCTACCGGAAAATGCTTCGCAGGCTGGCACGGCAGCGGCATGTGGGCGCCGGTGGTGCCGAGGCTGACGGCCGCCGCAAAGCCCGCAGCCCCACGGGCTGTGGGGCCACGCGAGCGGCTGCCAAAGAGCTTTCCAACGAGGCACGGCTTTCCCTCCTGGCTCTTCGGGCGTGGGAGCTGTGGCCAGAGCCGAGGCGCTACCGGAAAATGCTTCGCAGGCTGGCGCGGCGGCGCCACGTGGGCGCCGGTGTCGCCGAGGCTGATGGCCGCCGCAAAGCCCGCAGCCCCACGGGCTGTGGGGCCACGCGAGCGGCTGCCAAAGAGATTTCCAACGAGGCACGGCTTTCCCTCCTGGCTCTTCGGGCGTAGGAGCTGTGGCCAGAGCCGCGGCCCTACCCGAAAAATGCTTCGTAGGCTGGCGCGGCGGCGCCACGTGGGCGCCGGTGTCGCCGAGGCTGATGGCCGCCGCAAAGCCCGCAGCCCCACGGGCTGTGGGGCCATGCGAGCGGCTGCCAAAGTGCTTTCCAACGAGGCACGGCTTTCCATCCTTGCTCTTCGGGCGAGGGAGCTGTGGACAGAGCCGCGGCCCTACCGGAAAATGCTTCGCAGGCTGGTGCAGCGGCGCCAAGTGGGCGCCGTTGACGCCGAGGCTGACAGCCGCCGCAAAGCCCGCAGCCCCACGGGCTGTGGGGCCACGTGAGCGGCTGCCAAAGGGCTTTCCAACGAGGCGCGGCTTTCCATCCTCGCTCTTCGGGCGTGGGAGCTGTGGCCAGAGCCGCGGCCCTACCGGAAAATGCTTCGCAGGCTGGCACGGCAGCGCCACGTGGGCGCCGGTGGTGCCGAGGCTGACGGCCGCCGCAAAGCCCGCAGCCCCACGGGCTGTGGGGCCACGCGAGCGGCTGCCAAAGAGCTTTCCAACGAGGCACGGCTTTCCCTCCTGGCTCTTCGGGCGTGGGAGCTGTGGCCAGAGCCGAGGCGCTACCGGAAAATGCTTCGCAGGCTGGCGCGGCGGCGCCACGTGGGCGCCGGTGTCGCCGAGGCTGATGGCCGCCGCAAAGCCCGCAGCCCCACGGGCTGTGGGGCCACGCGAGCGGCTGCCAAAGAGATTTCCAACGAGGCACGGCTTTCCCTCCTGGCTCTTCGGGCGTAGGAGCTGTGGCCAGAGCCGCGGCCCTACCGGAAAATGCTTCGCAGGCTGGTGCGGCGGCGTCACGTGGGCGCTGGTGGCTCCGAGGCTGAGAGCCGCCGCAAAGCCCGCAGCCCCACGGGCTGTGGGGCCACGCGACCGGCTGCCAAAGAGCTTTCCAATGAGGCACGGCTTTCCCTCCTTGCTCTTCGTGCGTGGGAGCTGTGGCCAGAGCCGTGGCCCTACCAGAAAATGCTTCGCAGGCTGACGCAGCAGAGCAAGGTGGGCGCCGGTGGCGCCGAGGCTGACGGCCGCCGCAAAGCCCGCAGCCCCATGGTCTGTGGGGCCATGCGAGCGGCTGCCAAAGAGCTTTCCAACGAGGCACGGCTTTCCCTCCTGGCTCTTCGGGTGTGGGAGCTGTGGCCAGAGCCGAGGCACGACAGGAAAATGCTTCGCAGGCTGGCGCGGCGGCGCCACATGGGCGCGGGTGTCACCGAGGCTGATGGCCGCCGCAAAGCCCGCAGCCCCACGGGCTGTGGGGCCACGCGAGCGGCTGCCAAAGAGCTTTCCAACGAGGCACGGCTTTCCCTCCTGGCTCTTCGGGCGTAGGAGCTGTGGCCAGAGCCGCGGCCCTACCGGAAAATGCTTCGCAGGCTGGTGCGGCGGCGTCACGTGGGCGCTGGTGGCTCCGAGGCTGAGAGCCGCCGCAGACCCCGCAGCCCCACGGGCTGTGGGGCCACGCGAGCGGCTGCCAAAGTGCTTCCCAATGAGGCACGGCTTTCCATCCTTGCTCTTCGGGCGTGGGAGTTGTGGCCAGAGCCGTGGCCCTACCAGAAAATGCTTCGCAGTCTGACGCAGCAGAGCAAGGTGTGCGCCGGTGGCGCCGAGGCTGACGGCCGCCGCAAAGCCCGCAGCCCCATGGTCTGTGGGGCCACGCGAGCGGCTGCCAAAGAGCTTTCCAACGAGGCACGGCTTTCCCTCCTGGCTCTTCGGGTGTGGGAGCTGTGGCCAGAGCCGAGGCACTACAGGAAAATGCTTCGCAGGCTGGCGCGGCGGCGCCACATGGGCGCGGGTGTCGCCGAGGCTGATGGCCGCCGCAAAGCCCGCAGCCCCACGGGCTGTGGGGCCACGCGAGCGGCTGCCAAAGAGATTTCCAACGAGGCACGGCTTTCCCTCCTGGCTCTTCGGGTGTGGGAGCTGTGGCCAGAGCCGCCGCCCTACCGGAAAATGCTTCGCAGGCTGACGCAGCGGAGGAAGGTGGGCGCCGGTGGAGACGAGGCTGACGGCCGCCGCAAAGCCCGCAGCCCCACGGGCTGTGGGGCCACGCGAGCGGCTGCCAAAGAGCTTTCCAACGAGGCATGGCTTTCCCTCCTGGCTCTTCGGGCGTGGGAGCTGTGGCCAGAGCCGCGGCCCTACCGGAAAATGCTTCGCAGGCTGGCGCGGCGGCGCCAGGTGGGCGCCGGTGGCGCCGAGGCTGACGGCCGCCGCAAAGCCCGCAGCCCCACGGGCTGTGGGGCCACGTGAGCGGCTGCCAAAGGGCTTTCCAACGAGGCGCGGCTTTCCATCCTCGCTCTTCGGGCGTGGGAGCTGTGGCCAGAGCCGCGGCCCTACCGGAAAATGCTTCGCAGGCTGGCATGGCAGCGGCACGTGGGCGCCGGTGGTGCCGAGGCTGACGGCCGCCGCAAAGCCCGCAGCCCCACGGGCTGTGGGGCCACGCGAGCGGCTGCCAAAGAGCTTTCCAACGAGGCACGGCTTTCCCTCCTGGCTCTTCGGGCATGGGAGCTGTGGCCAGAGCCGCGGCCCTACCGGAAAATGCTTCGCAGTCTGGCGCGGCGGTGCCACGTGGGCGCCGGTGTCGCCGAGGCTGATGGCCGCCGCAAAGCCCGCAGCCCCACGGGCTGTGGGGCCACGCGAACGGCTGCCAAAGAGATTTCCAACGAGGCACGGCTTTCCCTCCTGGCTCTTCGGGCGTAGGAGCTGTGGCCAGAGCCGCGGCCCTACCGGAAAATGCTTCGCAGGCTGGTGCGGCGGCGTCACGTGGGCGCTGGTGGCTCCGAGGCTGAGAGCCGCCGCAAAGCCCGCAGCCCCACGGGCTGTGGGGCCACGCGAGCGGCTGCCAAAGAGCTTTCCAATGAGGCACGGCTTTCCCTCCTTGCTCTTCGGGCGTGGGAGCTGTGGCTAGAGCCGTGGCCCTACCAGAAAATGCTTCGCAGGCTGACGCAGCAGAGCAAGGTGGGCGCCGGTGTCGCCGAGGCTGACGGCCGCCGCAAAGCCCGCAGCCCCATGGTCTGTGGGGCCACGCGAGCGGCTGCCAAAGAGCTTTCCAACGAGGCACGGCTTTCCCTCCTGGCTCTTCGGGTGTGGGAGCTGTGGCCAGAGCCGAGGCACTACAGGAAAATGCTTCGCAGGCTGGCGCGGCGGCGCCACATGGGCGCGGGTGTCGCCGAGGCTGATGGCCGCCGCAAAGCCCGCAGCCCCACGGGCTGTGGGGCCACGCGAGCGGCTGCCAAAGAGATTTCCAACGAGGCACGGCTTTCCCTCCTGGCTCTTCGGGCGTGGGAGCTGTGGCCAGAGCCACGGCCCTACCTGAAAAATGCTTCGTAGGCTGGCGCGGCGGCGCCACGTGGGCGCCGGTGTCGCCGAGGCTGATGGCCGCCGCAAAGCCCGCAGCCCCACGGGCTGTGGGGCCATGCGAGCGGCTGCCAAAGTGCTTTCCAACGAGGCACGGCTTTCCCTCCTGGCTCTTCGGGTGTGGGAGCTGTGGCCAGAGCCGCGGCCCTACCGGAAAATGCTTCTCAGGCTGGCGCGGCGGCGCAAAATGGGCGCCGGTGGCGCCGAGGCTGACGGCCGCCGCAAAGCCCGCAGCCCCATGGTCTGTGGGGCCACGCGAGCGGCTGCCAAAGAGCTTTCCAACGAGGCACGGCTTTCCCTCCTGGCTCTTCGGGTGTGGGAGCTGTGGCGAGAGCCGCGGCCCTACCGGAAAATGCTTCGCAGGCTGGCGCGGCGGCCCCAGGTGGGCGCCGGTGGCGCCGAGGCTGACGGCCGCCGCAAAGCCCGCAGCCCCACGGGCTGTAGGGCCACGCGAGCGGCTGCCAAAGGGCTTTCCACCGAGGCGCGGCTTTCCATCCTCGCTCTTCGGGCGTGGGAGCTGTGGCCAGATCCGCGGCCCTACCGGAAAATGCTTCGCAGGCTGACGCAGCGGAGGAAGGTGGGCGCCGGTGGAGACGAGGCTGACGGCCGCTGCAAAGCCCGCAGCCCCACGGGCTGTGGGGCCACGCGAGCGGCTGCCAAAGAGCTTTCCAACGAGGCATGGCTTTCCCTCCTGGCTCTTCGGGCGTGGGAGCTGTGGCCAGAGCCGCGGCCCTACCGGAAAATGCTTCGCAGGCTGGCGCGGCGGCTCCAGGTGGGCGCCGGTGGCGCCGAGGCTGACGGCCGCCGCAAAGCCCGCAGCCCCACGGGCTGTGGGGCCACGTGAGCGGCTGCCAAAGGGCTTTCCAACGAGGCACGGCTTTCCCTCCTGGCTCTTCGGGCGTGGGAGCTGTGGCCAGAGCCGCGGCCCTACCGGAAAATGCTTCGCAGGCTGGCACGGCAGCGGCATGTGGGCGCCGGTGGTGCCGAGGCTGACGGCCGCCGCAAAGCCCGCAGCCCCACGGGCTGTGGGGCCACGCGAGCGGCTGCCAAAGAGCTTTCCAACGAGGCACGGCTTTCCCTCCTGGCTCTTCGGGCGTGGGAGCTGTGGCCAGAGCCGAGGCGCTACCGGAAAATGCTTCGCAGGCTGGCGCGGCGGCGCCACGTGGGCGCCGGTGTCGCCGAGGCTGATGGCCGCCGCAAAGCCCGCAGCCCCACGGGCTGTGGGGCCACGCGAGCGGCTGCCAAAGAGATTTCCAACGAGGCACGGCTTTCCCTCCTGGCTCTTCGGGCGTAGGAGCTGTGGCCAGAGCCGCGGCCCTACCGGAAAATGCTTCGCAGACTGGTGCGGCGGCGTCACGTGGGCGCTGGTGGCTCCGAGGCTGAGAGCCGCCGCAAAGCCCTCAGCCCCACGGGCTGTGGGGCCACGCGAGCGGCTGCCAAAGAGCTTTCCAATGAGGCACGGCTTTCCCTCCTTGCTCTTCGGGCGTGGGAGCTGTGGCCAGAGCCGTGGCCCTACCAGAAAATGCTTCGCAGGCTGACGCAGCAGAGCAAGTTGGGCGCCGGTGTCGCCGAGGCTGACGGCCGCCGCAAAGCCCGCAGCCCCATGGTCTGTGGGGCCACGCGAGCGGCTGCCAAAGAGCTTTCCAACGAGGCACGGCTTTCCCTCCTGGCTCTTCGGGTGTGGGAGCTGTGGCCAGAGCCGAGGCGCTACAGGAAAATGCTTCGCAGGCTGGCGCGGCGGCGCCACGTGGGCGCCGGTGTCGCCGAGGCTGATGGCCGCCGCAAAGCCCGCAGCCCCACGGGCTGTGGGGCCACGCGAGCGGCTGACAAAGAGATTTCCAACGAGGCACGGCTTTCCCTCCTGGCTCTTCGGGCGTGGGAGCTGTGGCCAGAGCCACGGCCCTACCCGAAAAATGCTTCGTAGGCTGGCGCGGCGGCGCCACGTGGGCGCCGGTGTCGCCGAGGCTGATGGCCGCCGCAAAGCCCGCAGCCCCACGGGCTGTGGGGCCATGCGAGCGGCTGCCAAAGTGCTTTCCAACGAGGCACGGCTTTCCATCCTTGCTCTTCGGGCGAGGGAGCTGTGGACAGAGCCGCGGCCCTACCGGAAAATGCTTCGCAGGCTGGTGCAGCGGCGCCAAGTGGGCGCCGTTGACGCCGAGGCTGACAGCCGCCGCAAAGCCCGCAGCCCCACGGGCTGTGGGGCCACGCGAGCGGCTGCCAAAGAGCTTTCCAACGAGGCACGGCTTTCCCTCCTGGCTCTTCGGGCGTGGGAGCTGTGGCCAGAGCCGCGGCCCTACCGGAAAATGCTTCGCAGGCTGGCGCGGCGGCGTGACGTGGGCGCCGGTGGCGCCGAGGCTGACGGCCGCCGCAAAGCCCGCAGCCCCACGGGCTGTGGGGCCACGCGAGCGCCTGCCAAAGAGCTTTCCAACGAGGCACGGCTTTCCCTCCTGGCCCTTCGGGCGTGGGAGCTGTGGCCAGAGCCGCGGCCCTACCGGAAAATGCTTTGCAGGCTGGCGCGGCGGCGCCAGGTGGGCGCCGGTGGCGCCGAGGCTGACGGCTTCCGCAAAGCCCGCAGCCCCACGGGCTGTGGGGCCACGCGAGCGGCTGCCAAAGAGCTTTCCAACGAGGCACGGCTTTCCCTCCTGGCTCTTCGGGCGTGGGAGCTGTGGCCAGAGCCGCGGCCCTACCGGAAAATGCTTCGCAGGCTGGCGCGGCGGCTCCAGGTGGGCGCCGGTGGCGCCGAGGCTGACGGCCGCCGCAAAGCCCGCAGCCCCACGGGCTGTGGGGCCACGTGAGCGGCTGCCAAAGGGCTTTCCAACGAGGCGCGGCTTTCCATCCTCGCTCTTCGGGCGTGGGAGCTGTGGCCAGAGCCGCGGCCCTACCGGAAAATGCTTCGCAGGCTGGCACGGCAGCGGCACGTGGGCGCCGGTGGTGCCGAGGCTGACGGCCGCCGCAAAGCCCGCAGCCCCACGGGCTGTGGGGCCACGCGAGCGGCTGCCAAAGAGCTTTCCAACGAGGCACGGCTTTCCCTCCTGGCTCTTCGGGCGTGGGAGCTGTGGCCAGAACCGAGGCGCTACCGGAAAATGCTTCGCAGGCTGGCGCGGCGGCGCCACGTGGGCGCCGGTGTCGCCGAGGCTGATGGCCGCCGCAAAGCCCGCAGCCCCACGGGCTGTGGGGCCACGCGAGCGGCTGCCAAAGAGATTTCCAACGAGGCACGGCTTTCCCTCCTGGCTCTTCGGGAGTAGGAGCTGTGGCCAGAGCCGCGGCCCTACCGGAAAATGCTTCGCAGGCTGGTGCGGCGGCGTCACGTGGGCGCTGGTGGCTCCGAGGCTGAGAGCCGCCGCAAAGCCCGCAGCCCCACGGGCTGTGGGGCCACGCGATCGGCTGCCAAAGAGCTTTCCAATGAGGCACGGCTTTCCCTCCTTGCTCTTCGGGCGTGGGAGCTGTGGCCAGAGCCGTGGCCCTACCAGAAAATGCTTCGCAGGCTGACGCAGCAGAGCAAGGTGGGCGCCGGTGTCGCCGAGGCTGACGGCCGCCGCAAAGCCCGCAGCCCCATGGTCTGTGGGGCCACGCGAGCGGCTGCCAAAGAGCTTTCCAACGAGGCACGGCTTTCCCTCCTGGCTCTTCGGGTGTGGGAGCTGTGGCCAGAGCCGAGGCGCTACAGGAAAATGCTTCGCAGGCTGGCGCGGCGGCGCCACGTGGGCGCCGGTGTCGCCGAGGCTGATGGCCGCCGCAAAGCCCGCAGCCCCACGGGCTGTGGGGCCACGCGAGCGGCTGACAAAGAGATTTCCAACGAGGCACGGCTTTCCCTCCTGGCTCTTCGGGCGTGGGAGCTGTGGCCAGAGCCACGGCCCTACCCGAAAAATGCTTCGTAGGCTGGCGCGGCGGCGCCACGTGGGCGCCGGTGTCGCCGAGGCTGATGGCCGCCGCAAAGCCCGCAGCCCCACGGGCTGTGGGGCCATGCGAGCGGCTGCCAAAGTGCTTTCCAACGAGGCACGGCTTTCCATCCTTGCTCTTCGGGCGAGGGAGCTGTGGACAGAGCCACGGCCCTACCGGAAAATGCTTCGCAGGCTGACGCAGCGGAGCAAGGTGGGCGCCGGTGGCGCCGAGGCTGACGGCCGCCGCAAAGCCCGCAGCCCCACGGGCTGTGGGGCCACGCGAGCGGCTGCCAAAGAGCTTTCCAACGAGGCACGGCTTTCCCTCCTGGCTCTTCGGGCGTGGGAGCTGTGGCCAGAGCCGCGGCCCTACCGGAAAATGCTTCGCAGGCTGGCGCGGCGGCGCCAGGTGGGTCCCGGTGGCGCCGAGGCTGACGGCCGCCGCAAAGCCCGCAGCCCCACGGGCTGTGGGGCCACGCGAGCGGCTGCCAAAGGGCTTTCCAACGAGGCGCGGCTTTCCATCCTCGCTCTTCGGGCGTGGGAGCTGTGGCCAGAGCCACGGCCCTACCGGAAAATGCTTCGCAGGCTGGCGCGGCAGCGCCAGGTGGGCGCCGGTGGTGCCGAGGCTGACGGCCGCCGCAAAGCCCGCAGCCCCACGGGCTGTGGGGCCACGCGAACGGCTGCCAAAGGGCTTTCCAACGAGGCGCGGCTTTCCATCCTCGCTCTTCGGGCGTGGGAGCTGTGGCCAGAGCCGCGGCCCTACCCGAAAATGCTTCGCAGGCTGGCGCGGCAGCGCTACGTGGGCGCCGGTGGCGCCGAGGCTGACGGCAGCCGCAAAGCCCGCAGCCCCACGGGCTGTGGGGCCACGCGAGCGGCTGCGAAAGAGCTTTCCAACGAGGCACGGCTTTCCCTCCTGGCTCTTCGGGAGTGGGAGCTGTGGCCAGAGCCGCGGCCCTACCCGAAAATGCTTCGCAGGCTGGCGCGGCGGCGCCACGTGGGCGCCGCTGGTGCCGAGGCTGACGGACGCCGCAAAGCCCGCAGCCCCACGGGCTGTGGGGCCATGCGTGCGGCTGCCAAAGAGCTTTCCAACGAGGCATGGCTTTCCCTCCTGGCTCTTCGGGCGTGGGAGCTGTGGCCAGAGCCGCGGCCCTACCGGAAAATGCTTCGCAGGCTGGCGCGGCGGCGCCAGGTGGGCGCCGGTGGCGCCGAGGCTGACGGCTGCCGCAAAGCCCGCAGCCCCACGGGCTGTGGGGCCACGCGAGCGGCTGCCAAAGAGCTTTCCAACGAGGCACGGCTTTCCCTCCTGGCTCTTCGGGCGTGGGAGCTGTGGCCAGAGCCGCGGCCCTACCGGAAAATGCTTCGCAGGCTGGCGCGGCGGCGCCAGGTGGGTCCCGGTGGCGCCGAGGCTGACGGCCGCCGCAAAGCCCGCAGCCCCACGGGCTGTGGGGCCACGCGAGCGGCTGCCAAAGGGCTTTCCAACGAGGCGCGGCTTTCCATCCTCGCTCTTCGGGCGTGGGAGCTGTGGCCAGAGCCGCGGCCCTACCGGAAAATGCTTCGCAGGCTGGCGCGGCAGCGCCAGGTGGGCGCCGGTGTCGCCGAGGCTGATGGCCGCCGCAAAGCCCGCAGCCCCACGGGCTGTGGGGGCCATGCGAGCGGCTGCCAAAGTGCTTTCCAACGAGGCACGGCTTTCCATCCTTGCTCTTCGGGCGAGGGAGCTGTGGACAGAGCCGCGGCCCTACCGGAAAATGCTTCGCAGGCTGACGCAGCGGAGCAAGGTGGGCGCCGGTGGCGCCGAGGCTGACGGCCGCCGCAAAGCCCGCAGCCCCACGGGCTGTGGGGCCACGCGAGCGGCTGCCAAAGGGCTTTCCAACGAGGCACGGCTTTCCCTCCTGGCTCTTCGGGCGTGGGAGCTGTGGCCAGAGCCGCGGCCCTACCGGAAAATGCTTCGCAGGCTGGCGCGGCGGCGCCAGGTGGGTCCCGGTGGCGCCGAGGCTGACGGCCGCCGCAAAGCCCGCAGCCCCACGGGCTGTGGGGCCACGCGAGCGGCTGCCAAAGGGCTTTCCAACGAGGCGCGGCTTTCCATCCTCGCTCTTCGGGCGTGGGAGCTGTGGCCAGAGCCGCGGCCCTACCGGAAAATGCTTCGCAGGCTGGCGCGGCAGCGCCAGGTGGGCGCCGGTGGTGCCGAGGCTGACGGCCGCCGCAAAGCCCGCAGCCCCACGGGCTGTGGGGCCACGCGAACGGCTGCCAAAGGGCTTTCCAACGAGGCGCGGCTTTCCCTCCTGGCTCTTCGGGCGTGGGAGCTGTGGCCAGAGCCGCGGCCCTACCCGAAAATGCTTCGCAGGCTGGCGCGGCAGCGCTACGTGGGCGCCGGTGGCGCCGAGGCTGACGGCAGCCGCAAAGCCCGCAGCCCCACGGGCTGTGGGGCCACGCGAGCGGCTGCGAAAGAGCTTTCCAACGAGGCACGGCTTTCCCTCCTGGCTCTTCGGGAGTGGGAGCTGTGGCCAGAGCCGCGGCCCTACCCGAAAATGCTTCGCAGGCTGGCGCGGCGGCGCCACGTGGGCGCCGCTGGTGCCGAGGCTGACGGACGCCGCAAAGCCCGCAGCCCCACGGGCTGTGGGGCCACGCGAGCGGCTGCCAAAGAGCTTTCCAACGAGGCATGGCTTTCCCTCCTGGCTCTTCGGGCGTGGGAGCTGTGGCCAGAGCCGCGGCCCTACCGGAAAATGCTTCGCAGGCTGGCGCGGCGGCGCCAGGTGGGCGCCGGTGGCGCCGAGGCTGACGGCTGCCGCAAAGCCCGCAGCCCCACGGGCTGTGGGGCCACGCGAGCGGCTGCCAAAGAGCTTTCCAACGAGGCACGGCTTTCCCTCCTGGCTCTTCGGGCGTGGGAGCTGTGGCCAGAGCCGCGGCCCTACCGGAAAATGCTTCGCAGGCTGGCGCGGCGGCGCCAGGTGGGTCCCGGTGGCGCCGAGGCTGACGGCCGCCGCAAAGCCCGCAGCCCCACGGGCTGTGGGGCCACGCGAGCGGCTGCCAAAGGGCTTTCCAACGAGGCGCGGCTTTCCATCCTCGCTCTTCGGGCGTGGGAGCTGTGGCCAGAGCCGCGGCCCTACCGGAAAATGCTTCGCAGGCTGGCGCGGCAGCGCCAGGTGGGCGCCGGTGGTGCCGAGGCTGACGGCCGCCGCAAAGCCCGCAGCCCCACGGGCTGTGGGGCCACGCGAACGGCTGCCAAAGGGCTTTCCAACGAGGCGCGGCTTTCCATCCTCGCTCTTCGGGCGTGGGAGCTGTGGCCAGAGCCGCGGCCCTACCCGAAAATGCTTCGCAGGCTGGCGCGGCAGCGCTACGTGGGCGCCGGTGGCGCCGAGGCTGACGGCAGCCGCAAAGCCCGCAGCCCCACGGGCTGTGGGGCCACGCGAGCGGCTGCGAAAGAGCTTTCCAACGAGGCACGGCTTTCCCTCCTGGCTCTTCGGGAGTGGGAGCTGTGGCCAGAGCCGCGGCCCTACCCGAAAATGCTTCGCAGGCTGGCGCGGCGGCGCCACGTGGGCGCCGCTGGTGCCGCGGCTGACGGACGCCGCAAAGCCCGCAGCCCCACGAGCTGTGGGGCCACGCGAGCGGCTGCCAAAGAGCTTTCCAACGAGGCATGGCTTTCCCTCCTGGCTCTTCGGGCGTGGGAGCTGTGGCCAGAGCCGCGGCCCTACCGGAAAATGCTTCGCAGGCTGGCGCGGTGGCGCCAGGTGGGCGCCGGTGGCGCCGAGGCTGACGGCTGCCGCAAAGCCCGCAGCCCCACGGGCTGTGGGGCCACGCGAGCGGCTGCCAAAGGGCTTTCCAACGAGGCGCGGCTTTCCATCCTCGCTCTTCGGGCGTGGGAGCTGTGGCCAGAGCCGCGGCCCTACCGGAAAATGCTTCGCAGGCTGACGCAGCGGAGCAAGGTGGGCGCCGGTGGCGCCAAGGCTGACGGCCGCCGCAAAGCCCGCAGCCCCACGGGCTGTGGGGCCACGCGAGCAGCTGCCAAAGAGCTTTCCAACGAGGCACGGCTTTCCCTCCTGGCTCTTCGGGCGTGGGAGCTGTGGCCAGAGCCGCGGCCCTACCGGAAAATGCTTCGCAGGCTGGCGCGGCGGCGCCAGGTGGGTCCCGGTGGCGCCGAGGCTGACGGCCGCCGCAAAGCCCGCAGCCCCACGGGCTGTGGGGCCACGCGAGCGGCTGCCAAAGGGCTTTCCAACGAGGCGCGGCTTTCCATCCTCGCTCTTCGGGCGTGGGAGCTGTGGCCAGAGCCGCGGCCCTACCGGAAAATGCTTCGCAGGCTGGCGCGGCAGCGCCACGTGGGCGCCGGTGGTGCCGAGGCTGACGGCCGCCGCAAAGCCCGCAGCCCCACGGGCTGTGGGGCCACGCGAGCGGCTGCCAAAGAGCTTTCCAACGTGGCAGGGCTTTCCCTCTTGGCTCTTCGGGCGTGGGAGCTGTGGTCAGAGACGCGGCCCTACCCGAAAATGCTTCGCAGGCTGGCGCGGCGGCGCCAGGTGGGCGCCGGTGTCGCCGATGCTGACGGCCGCCGCAAAGCCCGCAGCCCCACGGGCTGTGGGGCCACGCGAGCGGCTGCCAAAGAGCTTTCCAACGAGGCACGGCTTTCCCTCCTGGCCCTTCGGGCGTGGGAGCTGTGGCCAGAGACGCGGCCCTACCGGAAAATGCTTCGCAGGCTGGCGCGGCAGCGCCAGGTGGGCGCCGGTGGCGCCGAGGCTGACGGCCGCCGCAAAGCCCGCAGCCCCACGGGCTGTGGGGCCACGCGAGCGGCTGCCAAAGAGCTTTCCAACGAGGCACGGCTTTCTCTCCTGGCCCTTCGGGCGTGGGAGCTGTGGCCAGAGCCGCGGCCCTACCGGAAAATGCTTCGCAGGCTCGCGCGGCGGCGCCACGTGGGCACCGGTGGCGCCGAGGCTGACGGCCGCCGCAAAGCCCGCAGCCCCACGGGCTGTGGGGCCACGCGAGCGGCTGCCAAAGAGCTTTCCAACGAGGCATGGCTTTCCCTCCTTGGTCTTCGGGCGTGGGAGCTGTGGCCAGAGCCGCGGCCCTACCCGAAAATGCTTCGAAGGCTGACGCGGCGGCGCCACGTGGGCGCCGGTGGCGCCGAGGCTGACGGCCGCCGCAAAGCCCGCAGCCCCACGGGCTGTGGGGCCACGCGAGCGGCTGCCAAAGAGCTTTCCAACGAGGCGCGGCTTTCCATCCTCGCTCTTCGGGCGTGGGAGCTGTGGCCAGAGCCGCAGCCCTACCGGAAAATGCTTCGCAGGCTGGCGCGGCAGCGCCACGTGGGCGCCGGTGGTGCCGAGGCTGACGGCCGCCGCAAAGCCCGGAGCCCCACGGGATGTGGGGCCACGCGAGAGGCTGCCAAAGGGCTTTCCAACGAGGTGCGGCTTTCCCTCCTGGCTCTTCGGGCGTGGGAGCTGTGGCCAGAGCCGCGGCCCTACCGGAAAATGCTTCGCAGGCTGACGCAGCGGAGCAAGGTGGGCGCCGGTGGCGCCAAGGCTGACGGCCGCCGCAAAGCCCGCAGCCCCATGGGATGTGGGGCCACGCGAGCGGCTGCCAAAGAGCTTTCCAACGAGGCACGGCTTTCCCTCCTGGCTCTTCGGGCGTGGGAGCTGTGGCCAGAGCCGCGGCCCTACCGGAAAATGCTTCGCAGGCTGGCGCGGCGGCGCCAGGTGGGTCCCGGTGGCGCCGAGGCTGACGGCCGCCGCAAAGCCCGCAGCCCCACGGGCTGTGGGGCCACGCGAGCGCCTGCCAAAGAGCTTTCCAACGAGGCATGGCTTTCCCTCCTGGCTCTTCGGGCGTGGGAGCTGTGGCCAGAGCCGCGGCCCTACCGGAAAATGCTTCGCAGGCTGGCGCGGCGGCGCCAGGTGGGCGCCGGTGGCGCCGAGGCTGACGGCCGCCGCAAAGCCCGCAGCCCCACGGGCTGTGGGGCCACGCGAGCGCCTGCCAAAGGGCTTTCCAACGAGGCACGGCTTTCCCTCCTGGCTCTTCGGGCGTGGGAGCTGTGGCCAGAGCCGCGGCCCTACCGGAAAATGCTTCGCAGGCTGACGCAGCGGAGCAAGGTGGGCGCCGGTGGCGCCAAGGCTGACGGCCGCCGCAAAGCCCGCAGCCCCACGGGCTGTGGGGCCACGCGAGCGGCTGCCAAAGAGCTTTCCAACGAGGCACGGCTTTCCCTCCTGGCTCTTCGGGCGTGGGAGCTGTGGCCAGAGCCGCGGCCCTACCGGAAAATGCTTCGCAGGCTGGCGCGGCGGCGCCAGGTGGGTCCCGGTGGCGCCGAGGCTGACGGCCGCCGCAAAGCCCGCAGCCCCACGGGCTGTGGGGCCACGCGAGCGGCTGCCAAAGGGCTTTCCAACGAGGCGCGGCTTTCCATCCTCGCTCTTCGGGCGTGGGAGCTGTGGCCAGAGCCGCGGCCCTACCGGAAAATGCTTCGCAGGCTTGCGCGGCAGCGCCACGTGGGCGCCGGTGGTGCCAAGGCTGACGGCCGCCGCAAAGCCCGCAGCCCCACGGGCTGTGGGGCCACGCGAGCGGCTGCCAAAGAGCTTTCCAACGAGGCACGGCTTTCCCTCCTGGCTCTTCGGGCGTGGGAGCTGTGGTCAGAGACGCGGCCCTACCCGAAAATGCTTCGCAGGCTGGCGCGGCGGCGCCAGGTGGGCGCCGGTGTCGCCGAGGCTGACGGCCGCCGCAAAGCCCGCAGCCCCACGGGCTGTGGGGCCACGCGAGCGGCTGCCAAAGAGCTTTCCAACGAGGCACGGCTTTCCCTCCTGGCCCTTCGGGCGTGGGAGCTGTGGCCAGAGACGCGGCCCTACCGGAAAATGCTTCGCAGGCTGGCGCGGCAGCGCCAGGTGGGCGCCGGTGGCGCCGAGGCTGACGGCCGCCGCAAAGCCCGCAGCCCCACGGGCTGTGGGGCCACGCGAGCGGCTGCCAAAGAGCTTTCCAACGAGGCACGGCTTTCCCTCCTGGCTCTTCGGGCGTGGGAGCTGTGGCCAGAGCCGCGGCCCTACCGGAAAATGCTTCGCAGGCTGGCGCGGCGGCGCCAGGTGGGCGCCAGTGGCGCCGAGGCTGACGGCCGCCGCAAAGCCCGCAGCCCCACGGGCTGTGGGGCCACGCGAGCGGCTGCCAAAGAGATTTCCAACGAGGCACGGCTTTCCCTCCTGGCTCTTCGGGCGTAGGAGCTGTGGCCAGAGCCGCGGCCCTACCGGAAAATGCTTCGGAGGCTGGTGCGGCGGCGTCACGTGGGCGCTGGTGGCTCCGAGGCTGAGAGCCGCCGCAAAGCCCGCAGCCCCACGGGCTGTGGAGCCACGCGAGCGGCTGCCAAAGTGCTTTCCAATGAGGCACGGCTTTCCATCCTTGCTCTTCGGGCGTGGGAGCTGTGGCCAGAGCCGTGGCCCTACCAGAAAATGCTTCGCAGGCTGACGCAGCAGAGCAAGGTGGGCGCCGGTGGCGCCGAGGCTGACGGCCGCCGCAAAGCCCGCAGCCCCATGGTCTGTGGGGCCACGCGAGCGGCTGCCAAAGAGCTTTCCAACGAGGCACGGCTTTCCCTCCTGGCTCTTCGGGTGTGGGAGCTGTGGCCAGAGCCGAGGCGCTACAGGAAAATGCTTCGCAGGCTGGCGCGGCGGTGCCACGTGGGCGCCGGTGTCGCCGAGGCTGATGGCCGCCGCAAAGCCCGCAGCCCCACGGGCTGTGGGGCCACGCGAGCGGCTGCCAAAGTGCTTTTCAATGAGGCACGGCTTTCCCTCCTGGCTCTTCGGGCGTGGGAGCTGTGGCCAGAGCCGCGGCCAAACCGGAAAATGCTTCGCAGGCTGGCGCAGTGGCGCTACGTGGGCTACAGTGTCGCAAAGGCTGACGGCCGCCGCAAAGCCCGCAGCCCCACGGGCTTTGGGGCCACGCGAGCGGCTGCCAAAGAGCTTTCCAACGAGGCACGGCTTTCCCTCGTGGCTCTTCGGGCGTGGGAGCTGTGGCCAGAGCCACGGCCCTACCCGAAAAATGCTTCGTAGGCTGGCGCGGCGGCGCCACGTGGGCGCCGGTGTCGCCGAGGCTGATGGCCGCCGCAAAGCCCGCAGCCCCACGGGCTGTGGGGCTATGCGAGCGGCTGCCAAAGTGCTTTCCAACGAGGCACGGCTTTCCCTCCTGGCTCTTCGGGCGTGGGAGCTGTGGCCAGAGCCGCGGCCCTACCGGAAAATGCTTCGCAGGCTGACGCAGCGGAGCAAGATGGGCGCGGGTGTCGCCGAGGCTGACGGCCGCCGCAAAGCCTGCAGCCCCACGGGCTGTGGGGCCACGCGAGCGGCTGCATAAGAGCTTTCCAACGAGGCATGGCTTTCCCTCCTGGCTTTTCGGGCGTGGGAGCTGTGGCCAGAGCCGCGGCCCTACCCGAAAATGCTTCGCAGGCTGGCGCGGCGGCGCCACGTGGGCGCCGGTGTCGCCGAGGCTGATGGCCGCCGCAAAGCCCGCAGCCCAACGAGCTGTGGGGCCACGCGAGCGGCTGCCAAAGAGCTTTCCAACGAGGCACGGCTTTCCCTCTTGGCTCTTTGGGCGTGGGAGCTGTGGTCAGAGACGCGGCCCTACCCGAAAATGCTTCGCAGGCTGGCGCGGCGGCGCCAGGTGGGTCCCGGTGACGCCGAGGCTGACGGCCGCCGCAAAGCCCGCAGCCCCACGGGCTGTGGGGCCACGCGAGCGGCTGCCAAAGAGCTTTCCAACGAGGCACGGCTTTCCCTCCTTGGTCTTCGGGCGTGGGAGCTGTGGCCAGAGCCGCGGCCCTACCCGAAAATGCTTCGCAGGCTGGCGTGGCGTCGCCAGGTGGGCGCCGGTGGCGCCGAGGCTGATGGCCGCCGCAAAGCCCGCAGCCCCACGGGCTGTGGGGCCACGCGAGCGGCTGCCAAAGAACTTCCCAACGAGGCACAGCTTTCAATCCTGGCTCTTCGGGCGTGGGAGCTGTGGCCAGAGCCGCGGCCCTACCCGAAAATGCTTCGCAGGGTGGTGCGGCGGTGCCAGGTGGGCGCCGGTGGTGCCGAGGCTGATGGCCGCCGCAAAGCCCGCAGCCCCACAGGCTGTGGGGCCACGCGAGCGGCTGCCAAAGAGCTTTCCAACGAGGCACGGCTTTCCCTCCTGGCTCTTCGGGCGTGGGAGCTGAGGCCAGAGCCACGGCCCTACCGGAAAATGCTTCGCAGGCTGGCGAGGCGGCGCCAGGTGGGCGCCGGTGGCGCCTAAGCTGACGGCCGCCACAAAGCCCGCAGCCCCACGGGCTGTGGGGCCACGCGAGTGGCTGCGAAAGAGCTTTCCAACGAGGCACGGCTTTCCCTCCTGGCTCTTCGGGCGTGGGAGCTGTGGCCAGAGCCGCGGCCCTACCGGAAAATGCTTCGCAGACTGGCGCGGCGGCGCCACGTGGGCGCCGGTGGTGCCGAGGCTGACGGACGCCGCAAAGCCCGCAGCCCCACGGGCTGCGGGGCCACGCGAGCGGCTGCCAAAGAGCTTTCCAACGAGGCACGGCTTTCCCTCCTGGCTCTTCGGGCGTGGGAGCTGTGGCCAGAGCCGCGGCCCTACCGGAAAATGCTTCGCAGGCTGACGCAGCGGAGGAAGGTGGGCGCCGGTGTCGCCGAGGCTGACGGCCGCCGCAAAGCCCGCAGCCCCACGGGCTGTGGGGCCACGCGAGCGGCTGCCAAAGAGCTTTCCAACGAGGCACGGCTTTCCCTCCTGGCTCTTCGGGTGTGGGAGCTGTGGCCAGAGCCGCGGCCCTACCGGAAAATGCTTCGCAGGCTGGCGCGGCGGCGCCAGGTGGGCGCCGTTGACGCCGAGGCTGACGGCCGCCGCAAAGCCTGCAGCCCCACGGGCTGTGGGGCCACGCGAGCGTCTGCCAAAGGGCTTTCCAACGAGGCGCGGCTTTCCATCCTCGCTCTTCGGGCGTGGGAGCTGTGGCCAGAGCCACGGCCCTACCGGAAAATGCTTCGCAGGCTGGCACGGCAGCGCCACGTGGGCGCCGGTGTTGCCAAGGCTGACGGCCGCCGCAAAGCCCGCAGCCCCACGGGCTGTGGGGCCACGCGAGCGGCTGCCAAAGAGCTTTCCAACGAGGCACGGCTTTCCCTCCTGGCTCTTCGGGCGTGGGAGCTGTGGCCAGAGCCGAGGCTCTACCGGAAAATGCTTCGCAGGCTGGCGCGGCAGCGCCACGTGGGCGCCTGTGTCGCCAAGGCTGATGGCCGCCGCAAAGCCCGCAGCCCCACGGGCTGTGGGGCCACGCGAGCGGCTGCCAAAGAGATTTCCAACGAGGCACGGCTTTCCCTCCTGGCTCTTCGGGCGTAGGAGCTGTGGCCAGAGCCGCGGCCCTACCGGAAAATGCTTCGCAGGCTGGTGCGGCGGCGTCACGTGGGCGCTGGTGGCTCCGAGGCTGAGAGCCGCCGCAGACCCCGCAGCCCCACGGGCTGTGGGGCCACGCGAGCGGCTGCCAAAGTGCTTTCCAATGAGGCACGGCTTTCCATCCTTGCTCTTCGGGCGTGGGAGCTGTGGCCAGAGCCGTGGCCCTACCAGAAAATGCTTCGCAGTCTGACGCAGCAGAGCAAGGTGTGCGCCGGTGGCGCCGAGGCTGACGGCCGCCGCAAAGCCCGCAGCCCCATGGTCTGTGGGGCCACGCGAGCGGCTGCCAAAGAGCTTTCCAACGAGGCACGGCTTTCCCTCCTGGCTCTTCGGGTGTGGGAGCTGTGGCCAGAGCCGAGGCACTACAGGAAAATGCTTCGCAGGCTGGCGCGGCGGCGCCACATGGGCGCGGGTGTCGCCGAGGCTGATGGCCGCCGCAAAGCCCGCAGCCCCACGGGCTGTGGGGCCACGCGAGCGGCTGCCAAAGAGATTTCCAACGAGGCACGGCTTTCCCTCCTGGCTCTTCGGGCGTGGGAGCTGTGGCCAGAGCCACGGCCCTACCCGAAAAATGCTTCGTAGGCTGGCGCGGCGGCGCCACGTGGGCGCCGGTGTCGCCGAGGCTGATGGCCGCCGCAAAGCCCGCAGCCCCACGGGCTGTGGGGCCATGCGAGCGGCTGCCAAAGTGCTTTCCAACGAGGCACGGCTTTCCCTCCTGGCTCTTCGGGTGTGGGAGCTGTGGCCAGAGCCGCGGCCCTACCGGAAAATGCTTCGCAGGCTGGCGCGGCGGCGCAAAATGGGCGCCGGTGGCGCCGAGGCTGACGGCCGCCGCAAAGCCCGCAGCCCCATGGTCTGTGGGGCCACGCGAGCGGCTGCCAAAGAGCTTTCCAACGAGGCACGGCTTTCCCTCCTGGCTCTTCGGGTGTGGGAGCTGTGGCGAGAGCCGCGGCCCTACCGGAAAATGCTTCGCAGGCTGGCGCGGCGGCCCCAGGTGGGCGCCGGTGGCGCCGAGGCTGACGGCCGCCGCAAAGCCCGCAGCCCCACGGGCTGTGGGGCCACGCGAGCGGCTGCCAAAGGGCTTTCCAACGAGGCGCGGCTTTCCATCCTCGCTCTTCGGGCGTGGGAGCTGTGGCCAGAGCCGCGGCCCTACCGGAAAATGCTTCGCAGGCTGACGCAGCGGAGGAAGGTGGGCGCCGGTGGAGACGAGGCTGACGGCCGCCGCAGACCCCGCAGCCCCACGGGCTGTGGGGCCACGCGAGCGGCTGCCAAAGTGCTTTCCAACGAGGCATGGCTTTCCCTCGTGGCTCTTCGGGCGTGGGAGCTGTGGCCAGAGCCGCGGCCCTACCGGAAAATGCTTCGCAGGCTGGCGCGGCGGCGCCAGGTGGGCGCCGGTGTCGCCGAGGCTGATGGCCGCCGCAAAGCCCGCAGCCCCACGGGCTGTGGGGCCACGCGAGCGGCTGCCAAAGAGATTTCCAACGAGGCACGGCTTTCCCTCCTGGCTCTTCGGGCGTAGGAGCTGTGGCCAGAGCCGCGGCCCTACCGGAAAATGCTTCGCAGGCTGGTGCGGCGGCGTCACGTGGGCGCTGGTGGCTCCGAGGCTGAGAGCCGCCGCAAAGCCCGCAGCCCCACGGGCTGTGGGGCCACGCGACCGGCTGCCAAAGAGCTTTCCAATGAGGCACGGCTTTCCCTCCTTGCTCTTCGGGCGTGGGAGCTGTGGCCAGAGCCGTGGCCCTACCAGAAAATGCTTCGCAGGCTGACGCAGCAGAGCAAGGTGGGCGCCGGTGGCGCCGAGGCTGACGGCCGCCGCAAAGCCCGCAGCCCCATGGTCTGTGGGGCCATGCGAGCGGCTGCCAAAGAGCTTTCCAACGAGGCACGGCTTTCCCTCCTGGCTCTTCGGGTGTGGGAGCTGTGGCCAGAGCCGAGGCACGACAGGAAAATGCTTCGCAGGCTGGCGCGGCGGCGCCACATGGGCGCGGGTGTCACCGAGGCTGATGGCCGCCGCAAAGCCCGCAGCCCCACGGGCTGTGGGGCCACGCGAGCGGCTGCCAAAGAGCTTTCCAACGAGGCACGGCTTTCCCTCCTGGCTCTTCGGGCGTAGGAGCTGTGGCCAGAGCCGCGGCCCTACCGGAAAATGCTTCGCAGGCTGGTGCGGCGGCGTCACGTGGGCGCTGGTGGCTCCGAGGCTGAGAGCCGCCGCAGACCCCGCAGCCCCACGGGCTGTGGGGCCACGCGAGCGGCTGCCAAAGTGCTTCCCAATGAGGCACGGCTTTCCATCCTTGCTCTTCGGGCGTGGGAGTTGTGGCCAGAGCCGTGGCCCTACCAGAAAATGCTTCGCAGTCTGACGCAGCAGAGCAAGGTGTGCGCCGGTGGCGCCGAGGCTGACGGCCGCCGCAAAGCCCGCAGCCCCATGGTCTGTGGGGCCACGCGAGCGGCTGCCAAAGAGCTTTCCAACGAGGCACGGCTTTCCCTCCTGGCTCTTCGGGTGTGGGAGCTGTGGCCAGAGCCGAGGCACTACAGGAAAATGCTTCGCAGGCTGGCGCGGCGGCGCCACATGGGCGCGGGTGTCGCCGAGGCTGATGGCCGCCGCAAAGCCCGCAGCCCCACGGGCTGTGGGGCCACGCGAGCGGCTGCCAAAGAGATTTCCAACGAGGCACGGCTTTCCCTCCTGGCTCTTCGGGTGTGGGAGCTGTGGCCAGAGCCGCCGCCCTACCGGAAAATGCTTCGCAGGCTGACGCAGCGGAGGAAGGTGGGCGCCGGTGGAGACGAGGCTGACGGCCGCCGCAAAGCCCGCAGCCCCACGGGCTGTGGGGCCACGCGAGCGGCTGCCAAAGAGATTTCCAACGAGGCACGGCTTTCCCTCCTGGCTCTTCGGGCGTAGGAGCTGTGGCCAGAGCCGCGGCCCTACCGGAAAATGCTTCGCAGGCTGGTGCGGCGGCGTCACGTGGGCGCTGGTGGCTCCGAGGCTGAGAGCCGCCGCAGACCCCGCAGCCCCACGGGCTGTGGGGCCACGCGAGCGGCTGCCAAAGTGCTTTCCAATGAGGCACGGCTTTCCATCCTTGCTCTTCGGGCGTGGGAGCTGTGGCCAGAGCCGTGGCCCTACCAGAAAATGCTTCGCAGTCTGACGCAGCAGAGCAAGGTGTGCGCCGGTGGCGCCGAGGCTGACGGCCGCCGCAAAGCCCGCAGCCCCATGGTCTGTGGGGCCACGCGAGCGGCTGCCAAAGAGCTTTCCAACGAGGCACGGCTTTCCCTCCTGGCTCTTCGGGTGTGGGAGCTGTGGCCAGAGCCGAGGCACTACAGGAAAATGCTTCGCAGGCTGGCGCGGCGGCGCCACATGGGCGCGGGTGTCGCCGAGGCTGATGGCCGCCGCAAAGCCCGCAGCCCCACGGGCTGTGGGGCCACGCGAGCGGCTGCCAAAGAGATTTCCAACGAGGCACGGCTTTCCCTCCTGGCTCTTCGGGCGTGGGAGCTGTGGCCAGAGCCACGGCCCTACCCGAAAAATGCTTCGTAGGCTGGCGCGGCGGCGCCACGTGGGCGCCGGTGTCGCCGAGGCTGATGGCCGCCGCAAAGCCCGCAGCCCCACGGGCTGTGGGGCCATGCGAGCGGCTGCCAAAGTGCTTTCCAACGAGGCACGGCTTTCCCTCCTGGCTCTTCGGGTGTGGGAGCTGTGGCCAGAGCCGCGGCCCTACCGGAAAATGCTTCGCAGGCTGGCGCGGCGGCGCAAAATGGGCGCCGGTGGCGCCGAGGCTGACGGCCGCCGCAAAGCCCGCAGCCCCATGGTCTGTGGGGCCACGCGAGCGGCTGCCAAAGAGCTTTCCAACGAGGCACGGCTTTCCCTCCTGGCTCTTCGGGTGTGGGAGCTGTGGCGAGAGCCGCGGCCCTACCGGAAAATGCTTCGCAGGCTGGCGCGGCGGCCCCAGGTGGGCGCCGGTGGCGCCGAGGCTGACGGCCGCCGCAAAGCCCGCAGCCCCACGGGCTGTGGGGCCACGCGAGCGGCTGCCAAAGGGCTTTCCAACGAGGCGCGGCTTTCCATCCTCGCTCTTCGGGCGTGGGAGCTGTGGCCAGAGCCGCGGCCCTACCGGAAAATGCTTCGCAGGCTGACGCAGCGGAGGAAGGTGGGCGCCGGTGGAGACGAGGCTGACGGCCGCCGCAGACCCCGCAGCCCCACGGGCTGTGGGGCCACGCGAGCGGCTGCCAAAGTGCTTTCCAACGAGGCATGGCTTTCCCTCGTGGCTCTTCGGGCGTGGGAGCTGTGGCCAGAGCCGCGGCCCTACCGGAAAATGCTTCGCAGGCTGGCGCGGCGGCGCCAGGTGGGCGCCGGTGTCGCCGAGGCTGATGGCCGCCGCAAAGCCCGCAGCCCCACGGGCTGTGGGGCCACGCGAGCGGCTGCCAAAGAGATTTCCAACGAGGCACGGCTTTCCCTCCTGGCTCTTCGGGCGTAGGAGCTGTGGCCAGAGCCGCGGCCCTACCGGAAAATGCTTCGCAGGCTGGTGCGGCGGCGTCACGTGGGCGCTGGTGGCTCCGAGGCTGAGAGCCGCCGCAAAGCCCGCAGCCCCACGGGCTGTGGGGCCACGCGACCGGCTGCCAAAGAGCTTTCCAATGAGGCACGGCTTTCCCTCCTTGCTCTTCGGGCGTGGGAGCTGTGGCCAGAGCCGTGGCCCTACCAGAAAATGCTTCGCAGGCTGACGCAGCAGAGCAAGGTGGGCGCCGGTGGCGCCGAGGCTGACGGCCGCCGCAAAGCCCGCAGCCCCATGGTCTGTGGGGCCATGCGAGCGGCTGCCAAAGAGCTTTCCAACGAGGCACGGCTTTCCCTCCTGGCTCTTCGGGTGTGGGAGCTGTGGCCAGAGCCGAGGCACGACAGGAAAATGCTTCGCAGGCTGGCGCGGCGGCGCCACATGGGCGCGGGTGTCACCGAGGCTGATGGCCGCCGCAAAGCCCGCAGCCCCACGGGCTGTGGGGCCACGCGAGCGGCTGCCAAAGAGCTTTCCAACGAGGCACGGCTTTCCCTCCTGGCTCTTCGGGCGTAGGAGCTGTGGCCAGAGCCGCGGCCCTACCGGAAAATGCTTCGCAGGCTGGTGCGGCGGCGTCACGTGGGCGCTGGTGGCTCCGAGGCTGAGAGCCGCCGCAGACCCCGCAGCCCCACGGGCTGTGGGGCCACGCGAGCGGCTGCCAAAGTGCTTCCCAATGAGGCACGGCTTTCCATCCTTGCTCTTCGGGCGTGGGAGTTGTGGCCAGAGCCGTGGCCCTACCAGAAAATGCTTCGCAGTCTGACGCAGCAGAGCAAGGTGTGCGCCGGTGGCGCCGAGGCTGACGGCCGCCGCAAAGCCCGCAGCCCCATGGTCTGTGGGGCCACGCGAGCGGCTGCCAAAGAGCTTTCCAACGAGGCACGGCTTTCCCTCCTGGCTCTTCGGGTGTGGGAGCTGTGGCCAGAGCCGAGGCACTACAGGAAAATGCTTCGCAGGCTGGCGCGGCGGCGCCACATGGGCGCGGGTGTCGCCGAGGCTGATGGCCGCCGCAAAGCCCGCAGCCCCACGGGCTGTGGGGCCACGCGAGCGGCTGCCAAAGAGATTTCCAACGAGGCACGGCTTTCCCTCCTGGCTCTTCGGGCGTGGGAGCTGTGGCCAGAGCCACGGCCCTACCTGAAAAATGCTTCGTAGGCTGGCGCGGCGGCGCCACGTGGGCGCCGGTGTCGCCGAGGCTGATGGCCGCCGCAAAGCCCGCAGCCCCACGGGCTGTGGGGCCATGCGAGCGGCTGCCAAAGTGCTTTCCAACGAGGCACGGCTTTCCCTCCTGGCTCTTCGGGTGTGGGAGCTGTGGCCAGAGCCGCGGCCCTACCGGAAAATGCTTCTCAGGCTGGCGCGGCGGCGCAAAATGGGCGCCGGTGGCGCCGAGGCTGACGGCCGCCGCAAAGCCCGCAGCCCCATGGTCTGTGGGGCCACGCGAGCGGCTGCCAAAGAGCTTTCCAACGAGGCACGGCTTTCCCTCCTGGCTCTTCGGGTGTGGGAGCTGTGGCGAGAGCCGCGGCCCTACCGGAAAATGCTTCGCAGGCTGGCGCGGCGGCCCCAGGTGGGCGCCGGTGGCGCCGAGGCTGACGGCCGCCGCAAAGCCCGCAGCCCCACGGGCTCTAGGGCCACGCGAGCGGCTGCCAAAGGGCTTTCCACCGAGGCGCGGCTTTCCATCCTCGCTCTTCGGGCGTGGGAGCTGTGGCCAGATCCGCGGCCCTACCGGAAAATGCTTCGCAGGCTGACGCAGCGGAGGAAGGTGGGCGCCGGTGGAGACGAGGCTGACGGCCGCTGCAAAGCCCGCAGCCCCACGGGCTGTGGGGCCACGCGAGCGGCTGCCAAAGAGCTTTCCAACGAGGCATGGCTTTCCCTCCTGGCTCTTCGGGCGTGGGAGCTGTGGCCAGAGCCGCGGCCCTACCGGAAAATGCTTCGCAGGCTGGCGCGGCGGCTCCAGGTGGGCGCCGGTGGCGCCGAGGCTGACGGCCGCCGCAAAGCCCGCAGCCCCACGGGCTGTGGGGCCACGTGAGCGGCTGCCAAAGGGCTTTCCAACGAGGCACGGCTTTCCCTCCTGGCTCTTCGGGCGTGGGAGCTGTGGCCAGAGCCGCGGCCCTACCGGAAAATGCTTCGCAGGCTGGCACGGCAGCGGCATGTGGGCGCCGGTGGTGCCGAGGCTGACGGCCGCCGCAAAGCCCGCAGCCCCACGGGCTGTGGGGCCACGCGAGCGCCTGCCAAAGAGCTTTCCAACGAGGCACGGCTTTCCCTCCTGGCTCTTCGGGCGTGGGAGCTGTGGCCAGAGCCGAGGCGCTACCGGAAAATGCTTCGCAGGCTGGCGCGGCGGCGCCACGTGGGCGCCGGTGTCGCCGAGGCTGATGGCCGCCGCAAAGCCCGCAGCCCCACGGGCTGTGGGGCCACGCGAGCGGCTGCCAAAGAGATTTCCAACGAGGCACGGCTTTCCCTCCTGGCTCTTCGGGCGTAGGAGCTGTGGCCAGAGCCGCGGCCCTACCGGAAAATGCTTCGCAGACTGGTGCGGCGGCGTCACGTGGGCGCTGGTGGCTCCGAGGCTGAGAGCCGCCGCAAAGCCCTCAGCCCCACGGGCTGTGGGGCCACGCGAGCGGCTGCCAAAGAGCTTTCCAATGAGGCACGGCTTTCCCTCCTTGCTCTTCGGGCGTGGGAGCTGTGGCCAGAGCCGTGGCCCTACCAGAAAATGCTTCGCAGGCTGACGCAGCAGAGCAAGTTGGGCGCCGGTGTCGCCGAGGCTGACGGCCGCCGCAAAGCCCGCAGCCCCATGGTCTGTGGGGCCACGCGAGCGGCTGCCAAAGAGCTTTCCAACGAGGCACGGCTTTCCCTCCTGGCTCTTCGGGTGTGGGAGCTGTGGCCAGAGCCGAGGCGCTACAGGAAAATGCTTCGCAGGCTGGCGCGGCGGCGCCACGTGGGCGCCGGTGTCGCCGAGGCTGATGGCCGCCGCAAAGCCCGCAGCCCCACGGGCTGTGGGGCCACGCGAGCGGCTGACAAAGAGATTTCCAACGAGGCACGGCTTTCCCTCCTGGCTCTTCGGGCGTGGGAGCTGTGGCCAGAGCCACGGCCCTACCCGAAAAATGCTTCGTAGGCTGGCGCGGCGGCGCCACGTGGGCGCCGGTGTCGCCGAGGCTGATGGCCGCCGCAAAGCCCGCAGCCCCACGGGCTGTGGGGCCATGCGAGCGGCTGCCAAAGTGCTTTCCAACGAGGCACGGCTTTCCATCCTTGCTCTTCGGGCGAGGGAGCTGTGGACAGAGCCGCGGCCCTACCGGAAAATGCTTCGCAGGCTGGTGCAGCGGCGCCAAGTGGGCGCCGTTGACGCCGAGGCTGACAGCCGCCGCAAAGCCCGCAGCCCCACGGGCTGTGGGGCCACGCGAGCGGCTGCCAAAGAGCTTTCCAACGAGGCACGGCTTTCCCTCCTGGCTCTTCGGGCGTGGGAGCTGTGGCCAGAGCCGCGGCCCTACCGGAAAATGCTTCGCAGGCTGGCGCGGCGGCGTGACGTGGGCGCCGGTGGCGCCGAGGCTGACGGCCGCCGCAAAGCCCGCAGCCCCACGGGCTGTGGGGCCACGCGAGCGCCTGCCAAAGAGCTTTCCAACGAGGCACGGCTTTCCCTCCTGGCCCTTCGGGCGTGGGAGCTGTGGCCAGAGCCGCGGCCCTACCGGAAAATGCTTTGCAGGCTGGCGCGGCGGCGCCAGGTGGGCGCCGGTGGCGCCGAGGCTGACGGCTTCCGCAAAGCCCGCAGCCCCACGGGCTGTGGGGCCACGCGAGCGGCTGCCAAAGAGCTTTCCAACGAGGCACGGCTTTCCCTCCTGGCTCTTCGAGCGTGGGAGCTGTGGCCAGAGCCGCGGCCCTACCGGAAAATGCTTCGCAGGCTGGCGCGGCGGCTCCAGGTGGGCGCCGGTGGCGCCGAGGCTGACGGCCGCCGCAAAGCCCGCAGCCCCACGGGCTGTGGGGCCACGTGAGCGGCTGCCAAAGGGCTTTCCAACGAGGCGCGGCTTTCCATCCTCGCTCTTCGGGCGTGGGAGCTGTGGCCAGAGCCGCGGCCCTACCGGAAAATGCTTCGCAGGCTGGCACGGCAGCGGCACGTGGGCGCCGGTGGTGCCGAGGCTGACGGCCGCCGCAAAGCCCGCAGCCCCACGGGCTGTGGGGCCACGCGAGCGGCTGCCAAAGAGCTTTCCAACGAGGCACGGCTTTCCCTCCTGGCTCTTCGGGCGTGGGAGCTGTGGCCAGAACCGAGGCGCTACCGGAAAATGCTTCGCAGGCTGGCGCGGCGGCGCCACGTGGGCGCCGGTGTCGCCGAGGCTGATGGCCGCCGCAAAGCCCGCAGCCCCACGGGCTGTGGGGCCACGCGAGCGGCTGCCAAAGAGATTTCCAACGAGGCACGGCTTTCCCTCCTGGCTCTTCGGGCGTAGGAGCTGTGGCCAGAGCCGCGGCCCTACCGGAAAATGCTTCGCAGGCTGGTGCGGCGGCGTCACGTGGGCGCTGGTGGCTCCGAGGCTGAGAGCCGCCGCAAAGCCCGCAGCCCCACGGGCTGTGGGGCCACGCGATCGGCTGCCAAAGAGCTTTCCAATGAGGCACGGCTTTCCCTCCTTGCTCTTCGGGCGTGGGAGCTGTGGCCAGAGCCGTGGCCCTACCAGAAAATGCTTCGCAGGCTGACGCAGCAGAGCAAGGTGGGCGCCGGTGTCGCCGAGGCTGACGGCCGCCGCAAAGCCCGCAGCCCCATGGTCTGTGGGGCCACGCGAGCGGCTGCCAAAGAGCTTTCCAACGAGGCACGGCTTTCCCTCCTGGCTCTTCGGGTGTGGGAGCTGTGGCCAGAGCCGAGGCGCTACAGGAAAATGCTTCGCAGGCTGGCGCGGCGGCGCCACGTGGGCGCCGGTGTCGCCGAGGCTGATGGCCGCCGCAAAGCCCGCAGCCCCACGGGCTGTGGGGCCACGCGAGCGGCTGACAAAGAGATTTCCAACGAGGCACGGCTTTCCCTCCTGGCTCTTCGGGCGTGGGAGCTGTGGCCAGAGCCACGGCCCTACCCGAAAAATGCTTCGTAGGCTGGCGCGGCGGCGCCACGTGGGCGCCGGTGTCGCCGAGGCTGATGGCCGCCGCAAAGCCCGCAGCCCCACGGGCTGTGGGGCCATGCGAGCGGCTGCCAAAGTGCTTTCCAACGAGGCACGGCTTTCCATCCTTGCTCTTCGGGCGAGGGAGCTGTGGACAGAGCCGCGGCCCTACCGGAAAATGCTTCGCAGGCTGACGCAGCGGAGCAAGGTGGGCGCCGGTGGCGCCGAGGCTGACGGCCGCCGCAAAGCCCGCAGCCCCACGGGCTGTGGGGCCACGCGAGCGGCTGCCAAAGAGCTTTCCAACGAGGCACGGCTTTCCCTCCTGGCTCTTCGGGCGTGGGAGCTGTGGCCAGAGCCGCGGCCCTACCGGAAAATGCTTCGCAGGCTGGCGCGGCGGCGCCAGGTGGGTCCCGGTGGCGCCGAGGCTGACGGCCGCCGCAAAGCCCGCAGCCCCACGGGCTGTGGGGCCACGCGAGCGGCTGCCAAAGGGCTTTCCAACGAGGCGCGGCTTTCCATCCTCGCTCTTCGGGCGTGGGAGCTGTGGCCAGAGCCACGGCCCTACCGGAAAATGCTTCGCAGGCTGGCGCGGCAGCGCCAGGTGGGCGCCGGTGGTGCCGAGGCTGACGGCCGCCGCAAAGCCCGCAGCCCCACGGGCTGTGGGGCCACGCGAACGGCTGCCAAAGGGCTTTCCAACGAGGCGCGGCTTTCCATCCTCGCTCTTCGGGCGTGGGAGCTGTGGCCAGAGCCGCGGCCCTACCCGAAAATGCTTCGCAGGCTGGCGCGGCAGCGCTACGTGGGCGCCGGTGGCGCCGAGGCTGACGGCAGCCGCAAAGCCCGCAGCCCCACGGGCTGTGGGGCCACGCGAGCGGCTGCGAAAGAGCTTTCCAACGAGGCACGGCTTTCCCTCCTGGCTCTTCGGGAGTGGGAGCTGTGGCCAGAGCCGCGGCCCTACCGGAAAATGCTTCGCAGGCTGGCGCGGCGGCGCCACGTGGGCGCCGCTGGTGCCGAGGCTGACGGACGCCGCAAAGCCCGCAGCCCCACGGGCTGTGGGGCCATGCGAGCGGCTGCCAAAGAGCTTTCCAACGAGGCATGGCTTTCCCTCCTGGCTCTTCGGGCGTGGGAGCTGTGGCCAGAGCCGCGGCCCTACCGGAAAATGCTTCGCAGGCTGGCGCGGCGGCGCCAGGTGGGCGCCGGTGGCGCCGAGGCTGACGGCTGCCGCAAAGCCCGCAGCCCCACGGGCTGTGGGGCCACGCGAGCGGCTGCCAAAGAGCTTTCCAACGAGGCACGGCTTTCCCTCCTGGCTCTTCGGGCGTGGGAGCTGTGGCCAGAGCCGCGGCCCTACCGGAAAATGCTTCGCAGGCTGGCGCGGCGGCGCCAGGTGGGTCCCGGTGGCGCCGAGGCTGACGGCCGCCGCAAAGCCCGCAGCCCCACGGGCTGTGGGGCCACGCGAGCGGCTGCCAAAGGGCTTTCCAACGAGGCGCGGCTTTCCATCCTCGCTCTTCGGGCGTGGGAGCTGTGGCCAGAGCCGCGGCCCTACCGGAAAATGCTTCGCAGGCTGGCGCGGCAGCGCCAGGTGGGCGCCGGTGTCGCCGGGGCTGATGGCCGCCGCAAAGCCCGCAGCCCCACGGGCTGTGGGGCCATGCGAGCGGCTGCCAAAGTGCTTTCCAACGAGGCACGGCTTTCCATCCTTGCTCTTCGGGCGAGGGAGCTGTGGACAGAGCCGCGGCCCTACCGGAAAATGCTTCGCAGGCTGACGCAGCGGAGCAAGGTGGGCGCCGGTGGCGCCGAGGCTGACGGCCGCCGCAAAGCCCGCAGCCCCACGGGCTGTGGGGCCACGCGAGCGGCTGCCAAAGAGCTTTCCAACGAGGCACGGCTTTCCCTCCTGGCTCTTCGGGCGTGGGAGCTGTGGCCAGAGCCGCGGCCCTACCGGAAAATGCTTCGCAGGCTGGCGCGGCGGCGCCAGGTGGGTCCCGGTGGCGCCGAGGCTGACGGCCGCCGCAAAGCCCGCAGCCCCACGGGCTGTGGGGCCACGCGAGCGGCTGCCAAAGGGCTTTCCAACGAGGCGCGGCTTTCCATCCTCGCTCTTCGGGCGTGGGAGCTGTGGCCAGAGCCGCGGCCCTACCGGAAAATGCTTCGCAGGCTGGCGCGGCAGCGCCAGGTGGGCGCCGGTGGTGCCGAGGCTGACGGCCGCCGCAAAGCCCGCAGCCCCACGGGCTGTGGGGCCACGCGAACGGCTGCCAAAGGGCTTTCCAACGAGGCGCGGCTTTCCCTCCTGGCTCTTCGGGCGTGGGAGCTGTGGCCAGAGCCGCGGCCCTACCCGAAAATGCTTCGCAGGCTGGCGCGGCAGCGCTACGTGGGCGCCGGTGGCGCCGAGGCTGACGGCAGCCGCAAAGCCCGCAGCCCCACGGGCTGTGGGGCCACGCGAGCGGCTGCGAAAGAGCTTTCCAACGAGGCACGGCTTTCCCTCCTGGCTCTTCGGGAGTGGGAGCTGTGGCCAGAGCCGCGGCCCTACCCGAAAATGCTTCGCAGGCTGGCGCGGCGGCGCCACGTGGGCGCCGCTGGTGCCGAGGCTGACGGACGCCGCAAAGCCCGCAGCCCCACGGGCTGTGGGGCCACGCGAGCGGCTGCCAAAGAGCTTTCCAACGAGGCACGGCTTTCCCTCCTGGCCCTTCGGGCGTGGGAGCTGTGGCCAGAGACGCGGCCCTACCGGAAAATGCTTCGCAGGCTGGCGCGGCAGCGCCAGGTGGGCGCCGGTGGCGCCGAGGCTGACGGCCGCCGCAAAGCCCGCAGCCCCACGGGCTGTGGGGCCACGCGAGCGGCTGCCAAAGAGCTTTCCAACGAGGCACGGCTTTCCCTCCTGGCTCTTCGGGCGTGGGAGCTGTGGCCAGAGCCGCGGCCCTACCGGAAAATGCTTCGCAGGCTGGCGCGGCGGCGCCAGGTGGGCGCCAGTGGCGCCGAGGCTGACGGCCGCCGCAAAGCCCGCAGCCCCACGGGCTGTGGGGCCACGCGAGCGGCTGCCAAAGAGATTTCCAACGAGGCACGGCTTTCCCTCCTGGCTCTTCGGGCGTAGGAGCTGTGGCCAGAGCCGCGGCCCTACCGGAAAATGCTTCGGAGGCTGGTGCGGCGGCGTCACGTGGGCGCTGGTGGCTCCGAGGCTGAGAGCCGCCGCAAAGCCCGCAGCCCCACGGGCTGTGGAGCCACGCGAGCGGCTGCCAAAGTGCTTTCCAATGAGGCACGGCTTTCCATCCTTGCTCTTCGGGCGTGGGAGCTGTGGCCAGAGCCGTGGCCCTACCAGAAAATGCTTCGCAGGCTGACGCAGCAGAGCAAGGTGGGCGCCGGTGGCGCCGAGGCTGACGGCCGCCGCAAAGCCCGCAGCCCCATGGTCTGTGGGGCCACGCGAGCGGCTGCCAAAGAGCTTTCCAACGAGGCACGGCTTTCCCTCCTGGCTCTTCGGGTGTGGGAGCTGTGGCCAGAGCCGAGGCGCTACAGGAAAATGCTTCGCAGGCTGGCGCGGCGGTGCCACGTGGGCGCCGGTGTCGCCGAGGCTGATGGCCGCCGCAAAGCCCGCAGCCCCACGGGCTGTGGGGCCACGCGAGCGGCTGCCAAAGTGCTTTCCAATGAGGCACGGCTTTCCATCCTTGCTCTTCGGGCGTGGGAGCTGTGGCCAGATCCGTGGCCCTACCAGAAAATGCTTCGCAGGCTGACGCAGCAGAGCAAGGTGGGCGCCGGTGGCGCCGAGGCTGACGGCCGCCGCAAAGCCCGCAGCCCCATGGTCTGTGGGGCCACGCGAGCGGCTGCCAAAGAGATTTCCAACGAGGCACGGCTTTCCCTCCTGGCTCTTCGGGTGTGGGAGCTGTGGCCAGAGCCGAGGCGCTACAGGAAAATGCTTCGCAGGCTGGCGCGGCGGCGCCAGGTGGGCGCCGGTGTCGCCGAGGCTGATGGCCGCCGTAAAGAGCGCAGCCCCACGGGCTGTGGGGCCACGCGAGCGGCTGCCAAAGAGATTTCCAACGAGGCACGGCTTTCCCTCCTGGCTCTTCGGGTGTGGGAGCTGTGGCCAGAGCCGAGGCGCTACAGGAAAATGCTTCGCAGGCTGGCGCGGCTGCGCCACGTGGGCGCCGGTGTCGCCGAGGCTGATGGCCGCCGTAAAGCCCGCAGCCCCACGGGCTGTGGGGCCATGCGAGCGGCTGCCAAAGTGCTTTCCAACGAGGCACGGCTTTCCCTCCTGGCTCTTCGGGTGTGGGAGCTGTGGCCAGAGCCGCGGCCCTACCGGAAAATGCTTCGCAGGCTGGCGCGGCGGCGCAAAATGGGCGCCGGTGGCGCCGAGGCTGACGGCTGCCGCAAAGCCCGCAGCCCCATGGTCTGTGGGGCCACGCGAGCGGCTGCCAAAGAGCTTTCCAACGAGGCACGGCTTTCCCTCCTGGCTCTTCGGGCGTGGGAGCTATGGCGAGAGCCGCGGCCCTACCGGAAAATGCTTCGCAGGCTGGCGCGGCGGCGCCAGGTGGGCGCCGGTGGCGCCGAGGCTGACGGCCGCCGCAAAGCCCGCAGCCCCACGGGCTGTGGGGCCACGCGAGCGGCTGCCAAAGGGCTTTCCACCGAGGCGCGGCTTTCCATCCTCGCTCTTCGGGCGTGGGAGCTGTGGCCAGAGCCGCGGCCCTACCGGAAAATGCTTCGCAGGCTGGCGCGGCGGCGCCAGGTGGGCGCCGGTGTCGCCGAGGCTGACGGCCGCCGCAAAGCCCGCAGCCCCACGGGCTGTGGGGCCACGCGAGCGGCTGCCAAAGGGCTTTCCACCGAGGCGCGGCTTTCCATCCTCGCTCTTCGGGCGTGGGAGCTGTGGCCAGAGCCGCGGCCCTACCGGAAAATGCTTCGCAGGCTGGCGCGGCGGCGCCAGGTGGGCGCCGGTGTCGCCGAGGCTGACGGCCGCCGCAAAGCCCGCAGCCCCACGGGCTGTGGGGCACGTGAGCGGCTGCCAAAGGGCTTTCCAACGAGGCACAGCTTTCCGTCCTCGCTCTTCGGGCGTGGGAGCTGTGGCCAGAGCCGCGGCCCTACCGGAAAATGCTTCGCAGGCTGGCATGGCAGCGCCACGTGGGCGCCGGTGTCGCCAAGGCTGATGGCCGCCGCAAAGCCCGCAGCCCCACGGGCTGTGGGGCCACGCGAGCGGCTGCCAAAGAGATTTCCAATGAGGCACGGCTTTCCCTCCTGGCTCTTCGGGCGTGGGAGCTGTGGCCAGAGCCACGGCCCTACCCGAAAAATGCTTCGTAGGCTGGCGCGGCGGCGCCACGTGGGCGCCGGTGTCGCCGAGGCTGATGGCCGCCGCAAAGCCCGCAGCCCCACGGGCTGTGGGGCCATGCGAGCGGCTGCCAAAGTGCTTTCCAACGAGGCACGGCTTTCCCTCCTGGCTCTTCGGGTGTGGGAGCTGTGGCCAGAGCCGCGGCCCTACCGGAAAATGCTTCGCAGGCTGGCGCGGCGGCGCAAAATGGGCGCCGGTGGCGCCGAGGCTGACGTCCGCCGCAAAGCCCGCAGCCCCATTGTCTGTGGGGCCACGCGAGCGGCTGCCAAAGAGCTTTCCAACGAGGCTCGGCTTTCCCTCCTGGCTCTTTGGGCGTGGGAGCTGTGGCGAGAGCCGCGGCCCTACCGGAAAATGCTTCGCAGGCTGGCGCGGCGGCCCCAGGTGGGCGCCGGTGGCGCCGAGGCTGACGGCCGCCGCAAAGCCCGCAGCCCCACGGGCTGTGGGGCCACGCGAGCGGCTGCCAAAGAGCTTTCCAACGAGGCATGGCTTTCCCTCGTGGCTCTTCGGGCGTGGGAGCTGTGGCCAGAGCCGCGGCCCTACCGGAAAATGCTTCGCAGGCTGGCGCGGCGGCGCCAGGTGGGCGCCGGTGGCGCCGAGGCTGACGGCCGCCGCAAAGCCCGCAGCCCCACGGGCTGTGGGGCCACGTGAGCGGCTGCCAAAGGGCTTTCCAACGAGGCGCGGCTTTCCATCCTCGCTCTTCGGGCGTGGGAGCTGTGGCCAGAGCCGCGGCCCTACCGGAAAATGCTTCGCAGGCTGGCACGGCAGCGCCACGTGGGCGCCGGTGGTGCCGAGGCTGACGGCCGCCGCAAAGCCCGCAGCCCCACGGGCTGTGGGGCCACGCGAGCGGCTGCCAAAGAGCTTTCCAACGAGGCACGGCTTTCCCTCCTGGCTCTTCGGGCGTGGGAGCTGTGGCCAGAGCCGAGGCGCTACCGGACAATGCTTCGCAGGCTGGCGCGGCGGCGCCACGTGGGCGCCGGTGTCGCCGAGGCTGATGGCCGCCGCAAAGCCCGCAGCCCCACGGGCTGTGGGGCCACGCGAGCGGCTGCCAAAGAGATTTCCAACGAGGCACGGCTTTCCCTCCTGGCTCTTCGGGCGTAGGAGCTGTGGCCAGAGCCGCGGCCCTACCGGAAAATGCTTCGCAGGCTGGTGCGGCGGCGTCACGTGGGCGCTGGTGGCTCCGAGGCTGAGAGCCGCCGCAAAGCCCGCAGCCCCACGGGCTGTGGGGCCACGCGACCGGCTGCCAAAGAGCTTTCCAATGAGGCACGGCTTTCCATCCTTGCTCTTCGGGCGTGGGAGCTGTGGCCAGAGCCGTGGCCCTACCAGAAAATGCTTCGCAGTCTGACGCAGCAGAGCAAGGTGTGCGCCGGTGGCGCCGAGGCTGACGGCCGCCGCAAAGCCCGCAGCCCCATGGTCTGTGGGGCCACGCGAGCGGCTGCCAAAGAGCTTTCCAACGAGGCACGGCTTTCCCTCCTGGCTCTTCGGGTGTGGGAGCTGTGGCCAGAGCCGAGGCACTACAGGAAAATGCTTCGCAGGCTGGCGCGGCGGCGCCACATGGGCGCGGGTGTCGCCAAGGCTGATGGCCGCCGCAAAGCCCGCAGCCCCACGGGCTGTGGGGCCACGCGAGCGGCTGCCAAAGAGATTTCCAACGAGGCACGGCTTTCCCTCCTGGCTCTTCGGGTGTGGGAGCTGTGGCCAGAGCCGCGGCCCTACCGGAAAATGCTTCGCAGGCTGACGCAGCGGAGGAAGGTGGGCGCCGGTGGAGACGAGGCTGACGGCCGCTGCAAAGCCCGCAGCCCCACGGGCTGTGGGGCCACGCGAGCGGCTGCCAAAGAGCTTTCCAACGAGGCATGGCTTTCCCTCCTGGCTCTTCGGGCGTGGGAGCTGTGGCCAGAGCCGCGGCCCTACCGGAAAATGCTTCACAGGCTGGCGTGGCGGCGCCAGGTGGGCGCCGGTGGCGCCGAGGCTGACGGCCGCCGCAAAGCCCGCAGCCCCACGGGCTGTGGGGCCACGCGAGCGGCTGCCAAAGAGATTTCCAACGAGGCACGGCTTTCCCTCCTGGCTCTTCGGGCGTAGGAGCTGTGGCCAGAGCCGCGGCCCTACCGGAAAATGCTTCGCAGGCTGGTGCGGCGGCGTCACGTGGGCGCTGGTGGCTCCGAGGCTGAGAGCCGCCGCAAAGCCCGCAGCCCCACGGGCTGTGGGGCCACGCGAGCGGCTGCCAAAGAGCTTTCCAATGAGGCACGGCTTTCCCTCCTTGCTCTTCGGGCGTGGGAGCTGTGGCCAGAGCCGTGGCCCTACCAGAAAATGCTTCGCAGGCTGACGCAGCAGAGCAAGGTGGGCGCCGGTGTCGCCGAGGCTGACGGCCGCCGCAAAGCCCGCAGCCCCATGGTCTGTGGGGCCACGCGAGCGGCTGCCAAAGGGCTTTCCAACGAGGCACGGCTTTCCCTCCTGGCTCTTCGGGTGTGGGAGCTGTGGCCAGAGCCGAGGCACTACAGGAAAATGCTTCGCAGGCTGGCGCGGCGGCGCCACATGGGCGCGGGTGTCGCCGAGGCTGATGGCCGCCGCAAAGCCCGCAGCCCCACGGGCTGTGGGGCCACGCGAGCGGCTGCCAAAGAGATTTCCAACGAGGCACGGCTTTCCCTCCTGGCTCTTCGGGCGTGGGAGCTGTGGCCAGAGCCACGGCCCTACCCGAAAAATGCTTCGTAGGCTGGCGCGGCGGCGCCACGTGGGCGCCGGTGTCGCCGAGGCTGATGGCCGCCGCAAAGCCCGCAGCCCCACGGGCTGTGGGGCCATGCGAGCGGCTGCCAAAGTGCTTTCCAACGAGGCACGGCTTTCCCTCCTGGCTCTTCGGGTGTGGGAGCTGTGGCCAGAGCCGCGGCCCTACCGGAAAATGCTTCTCAGGCTGGCGCGGCGGCGCAAAATGGGCGCCGGTGGCGCCGAGGCTGACGGCCGCCGCAAAGCCCGCAGCCCCATGGTCTGTGGGGCCACGCGAGCGGCTGCCAAAGAGCTTTCCAACGAGGCACGGCTTTCCCTCCTGGCTCTTCGGGTGTGGGAGCTGTGGCGAGAGCTGCGGCCCTACCGGAAAATGCTTCGCAGGCTGGCGCGGCGGCCCCAGGTGGGCGCCGGTGGCGCCGAGGCTGACGGCCGCCGCAAAGCCCGCAGCCCCACGGGCTGTAGGGCCACGCGAGCGGCTGCCAAAGGGCTTTCCACCGAGGCGCGGCTTTCCATCCTCGCTCTTCGGGCGTGGGAGCTGTGGCCAGATCCGCGGCCCTACCGGAAAATGCTTCGCAGGCTGACGCAGCGGAGGAAGGTGGGCGCCGGTGGAGACGAGGCTGACGGCCGCTGCAAAGCCCGCAGCCCCACGGGCTGTGGGGCCACGCGAGCGGCTGCCAAAGAGCTTTCCAACGAGGCATGGCTTTCCCTCCTGGCTCTTCGGGCGTGGGAGCTGTGGCCAGAGCCGCGGCCCTACCGGAAAATGCTTCGCAGGCTGGCACGGCAGCGGCACGTGGGCGCCGGTGTCGCCGAGGCTGACGGCCGCCGCAAAGCCCGCAGCCCCACGGGCTGTGGGGCCACGCGAGCGGCTGCCAAAGAGCTTTCCAACGAGGCACGGCTTTCCCTCCTGGCTCTTCGGGCGTGGGAGCTGTGGCCAGAGCCGAGGCGCTACCGGAAAATGCTTCGCAGGCTGGCGCGGCGGCGCCACGTGGGCGCCGGTGTCGCCGAGGCTGACGGCCGCCGCAAAGCCCGCAGCCCCACGGGCTGTGGGGCCACGCGAGCGGCTGCCAAAGAGATTTCCAACGAGGCACGGCTTTCCCTCCTGGCTCTTCGGGCGTAGGAGCTGTGGCCAGAGCCGCGGCCCTACCGGAAAATGCTTCGCAGGCTGGTGCGGCGGCGTCACGTGGGCGCTGGTGGCTCCGAGGCTGAGAGCCGCCGCAAAGCCTGCAGCCCCACGGGCTGTGGGGCCACGCGAGCGGCTGCCAAAGAGCTTTCCAATGAGGCACGGCTTTCCCTCCTTGCTCTTCGGGCGTGGGAGCTGTGGCCAGAGCCGTGGCCCTACCAGAAAATGCTTCGCAGGCTGACGCAGCAGAGCAAGGTGGGCGCCGGTGGCGCTGAGGCTGACGGCCGCCGCAAAGCCCGCAGCCCCATGGTCTGTGGGGCCACGCGAGCGGCTGCCAAAGAGCTTTCCAACGAGGCACGGCTTTCCCTCCTGGCTCTTCGGGTGTGGGAGCTGTGGCCAGAGCCGAGGCGCTACAGGAAAATGCTTCGCAGGCTGGCGCGGCGGCGCCACGTGGGCGCCGGTGTCGCCGAGGCTGATGGCCGCCGCAAAGCCCGCAGCCCCACGGGCTGTGGGGCCACGCGAGCGGCTGACAAAGAGATTTCCAACGAGGCACGGCTTTCCCTCCTGGCTCTTCGGGCGTGGGAGCTGTGGCCAGAGCCACGGCCCTACCCGAAAAATGCTTCGTAGGCTGGCGCGGCGGCGCCACGTGGGCGCCGGTGTCGCCGAGGCTGATGGCCGCCGCAAAGCCCGCAGCCCCACGGGCTGTGGGGCCATGCGAGCGGCTGCCAAAGTGCTTTCCAACAAGGCACGGCTTTCCATCCTTGCTCTTCGGGCGAGGGAGCTGTGGACAGAGCCGCGGCCCTACCGGAAAATGCTTCGCAGGCTGGTGCAGCGGCGCCAAGTGGGCGCCGTTGACGCCGAGGCTGACAGCCGCCGCAAAGCCCGCAGCCCCACGGGCTGTGGGGCCACGCGAGCGGCTGCCAAAGAGCTTTCCAACGAGGCACGGCTTTCCCTCCTGGCTCTTCGGGCGTGGGAGCTGTGGCCAGAGCCGCGGCCCTACCGGAAAATGCTTCGCAGGCTGGCGCGGCGGCGTGACGTGGGCGCCGGTGGCGCCGAGGCTGACGGCCGCCGCAAAGCCCGCAGCCCCACGGGCTGTGGGGCCACGCGAGCGGCTGCCAAAGAGCTTTCCAACGAGGCACGGCTTTCCCTCCTGGCCCTTCGGGCGTGGGAGCTGTGGCCAGAGACACGGCCCTACCCGAAAATGCTTCGCAGGCTGGCAAGGCGGCGCCACGTGGGCGCCGGTGGCGCCGAGGCTGACGGCCGCCGCAAAGCCCGCAGCCCCACGGGCTGTGGGGCCATGCAAGCGGCTGCCAAAGTGCTTTCCAACGAGGCACGGCTTTCCATCCTTGGTCTTCGGGCGTGGGAGCTGTGGCCAGAGCCGCGGCCCTACCGGAAAATGCTTTGCAGGCTGGCGCGGCGGCGCCAGGTGGGCGCCGGTGGCGCCGAGGCTGACGGCTGCCGCAAAGCCCGCAGCCCCACGGGCTGTGGGGCCACGCGAGCGGCTGCCAAAGGGCTTTCCAACGAGGCGCGGCTTTCCATCCTCGCTCTTCGGGCGTGGGAGCTGTGGCCAGAGCCGCGGCCCTACCGGAAAATGCTTCGCAGGCTGACGCAGCGGAGCAAGGTGGGCGCCGGTGGCGCCGAGGCTGACGGCCGCCGCAAAGCCCGCAGCCCCACGGGCTGTGGGGCCACGCGAGCGGCTGCCAAAGAGCTTTCCAACGAGGCACGGCTTTCCCTCCTGGCTCTTCGGGCGTGGGAGCTGTGGCCAGAGCCGCGGCCCTACCGGAAAATGCTTCGCAGGCTGGCGCGGCGGCGCCAGGTGGGTCCCGGTGGCGCCGAGGCTGACGGCCGCCGCAAAGCCCGCAGCCCCACGGGCTGTGGGGCCACGCGAGCGGCTGCCAAAGGGCTTTCCAACGAGGCGCGGCTTTCCATCCTCGCTCTTCGGGCGTGGGAGCTGTGGCCAGAGCCGCGGCCCTACCGGAAAATGCTTCGCAGGCTGGCGCGGCAGCGCCAGGTGGGCGCCGGTGGTGCCGAGGCTGACGGCCGCCGCAAAGCCCGCAGCCCCACGGGCTGTGGGGCCACGCGAACGGCTGCCAAAGGGCTTTCCAACGAGGCGCGGCTTTCCATCCTCGCTCTTCGGGCGTGGGAGCTGTGGCCAGAGCCGCGGCCCTACCCGAAAATGCTTCGCAGGCTGGCGCGGCAGCGCTACGTGGGCGCCGGTGGCGCCGAGGCTGACGGCAGCCGCAAAGCCCGCAGCCCCACGGGCTGTGGGGCCACGCGAGCGGCTGCCAAAGAGCTTTCCAACGAGGCACGGCTTTCCCTCCTGGCTCTTCGGGAGTGGGAGCTGTGGCCAGAGCCGCGGCCCTACCGGAAAATGCTTCGCAGGCTGGCGCGGCGGCGCCACGTGGGCGCCGCTGGTGCCGAGGCTGACGGACGCCGCAAAGCCCGCAGCCCCACGGGCTGTGGGGCCACGCGAGCGGCTGCCAAAGAGCTTTCCAACGAGGCATGGCTTTCCCTCCTGGCTCTTCGGGCGTGGGAGCTGTGGCCAGAGCCGCGGCCCTACCGGAAAATGCTTCGCAGGCTGGCGCGGCGGCGCCAGGTGGGCGCCGGTGGCGCCGAGGCTGACGGCTGCCGCAAAGCCCGCAGCCCCACGGGCTGTGGGGCCACGCGAGCGGCTGCCAAAGGGCTTTCCAACGAGGCGCGGCTTTCCATCCTCGCTCTTCGGGCGTGGGAGCTGTGGCCAGAGCCGCGGCCCTACCGGAAAATGCTTCGCAGGCTGACGCAGCGGAGCAAGGTGGGCGCCGGTGGCGCCAAGGCTGACGGCCGCCGCAAAGCCCGCAGCCCCATGGGCTGTGGGGCCACGCGAGCGGCTGCCAAAGAGCTTTCCAACGAGGCACGGCTTTCCCTCCTGGCTCTTCGGGCGTGGGAGCTGTGGCCAGAGCCGCGGCCCTACCGGAAAATGCTTCGCAGGCTGGCGCGGCGGCGCCAGGTGGGTCCCGGTGGCGCCGAGGCTGACGGCCGCCGCAAAGCCCGCAGCCCCACGGGCTGTGGGGCCACGCGAGCGGCTGCCAAAGGGCTTTCCAACGAGGCGCGGCTTTCCATCCTCGCTCTTCGGGCGTGGGAGCTGTGGCCAGAGCCGCGGCCCTACCGGAAAATGCTTCGCAGGCTGGCGCGGCAGCGCCACGTGGGCGCCGGTGGTGCCGAGGCTGACGGCCGCCGCAAAGCCCGCAGCCCCACGGGCTGTGGGGCCACGCGAGCGGCTGCCAAAGAGCTTTCCAACGTGGCAGGTATTTCCCTCCTGGCTCTTCGGGCGTGGGTGCTGTGGTCAGAGACGCGGCCCTACCCGAAAATGCTTCGCAGGCTGGCGCGGCGGCGCCAGGTGGGCGCCGGTGTCGCCGATGCTGACGGCCGCCGCAAAGCCCGCAGCCCCACGGGCTGTGGGGCCACGCGAGCGGCTGCCAAAGAGCTTTCCAACGAGGCACGGCTTTCCCTCCTGGCCCTTCGGGCGTGGGAGCTGTGGCCAGAGACGCGGCCCTACCGGAAAATGCTTCGCAGGCTGGCGCGGCAGCGCCAGGTGGGCGCCGGTGGCGCCGAGGCTGACGGCCGCCGCAAAGCCCGCAGCCCCACGGGCTGTGGGGCCACGCGAGCGGCTGCCAAAGAGCTTTCCAACGAGGCACGGCTTTCTCTCCTGGCCCTTCGGGCGTGGGAGCTGTGGCCAGAGCCGCGGCCCTACCGGGAAATGCTTCCCAGGCTGGCGCGGCGGCGCCACGTGGGCACCGGTGGCGCCGAGGCTGACGGCCGCCGCAAAGCCCGCAGCCTCATGGGCTGTGGGGTCACGCGAGCGGCTGCCAAAGAGCTTTCCAATGAGGCATGGCTTTCCCTCCTGGCTCTTCGGGCGTGGGAGCTGTGGCCAGAGCCGCGGCCCTACCGGAAAATGCTTCGCAGGCTGGCGCGACGGTGCCACGTGTGCGACGGTGTCGCCGAGGCTGACGGCCGCCGCAAAGCCCGAAGCCCCACGAGCTGTGGGGCCACGCGAGCGGCTGCCAAAGAGCTTTCCAACGAGGCACGGCTTTCCCTCCTTGGTCTTCGGGCGTGGGAGCTGTGGACAGAGCCGCGGCCCTACCCGAAAATGCTTCGAAGGCTGACGCGGCGGCGCCACGTGGGCGCCGGTGGCGCCGAGGCTGACGGCCGCCGCAAAGCCCGCAGCCCCACGGGCTGTGGGGCCACGCGAGCGGCTGCCAAAGAGCTTTCCAACGAGGCGCGGCTTTCCATCCTCGCTCTTCGGGCGTGGGAGCTGTGGCCAGAGCCGCAGCCCTACCGGAAAATGCTTCGCAGGCTGGCGCGGCAGCACCACGTGGGCGCCGGTGGTGCCGAGGCTGACGGCCGCCGCAAAGCCCGCAGCCCCACGGGATGTGGGGCCACGCGAGAGGCTGCCAAAGGGCTTTCCAACGAGGCGCGGCTTTCCCTCCTGGCTCTTCGGGCGTGGGAGCTGTGGCCAGAGCCGCGGCCCTACAGGAAAATGCTTCGCAGGCTGGCGCGGCGGAGCAAGGTGGGTCCCGGTGGCGCCGAGGCTGACGGCCGCCGCAAAGCCCGCAGCCCCACGGGCTGTGGGGCCACGCGAGCGCCTGCCAAAGAGCTTTCCAACGAGGCATGGCTTTCCCTCCTGGCTCTTCGGGCGTGGGAGCTGTGGCCAGAGCCGCGGCCCTACCGGAAAATGCTTCGCAGGCTGGCGCGGCGGCGCCAGGTGGGCGCCGGTGGCGCCGAGGCTGACGGCTGCGGCAAAGCCCGCAGCCCCACGGGCTGTGGGGCCACGCGAGCGCCTGCCAAAGGGCTTTCCAACGAGGCACGGCTTTCCCTCCTGGCTCTTCGGGCGTGGGAGCTGTGGCCAGAGCCGCGGCCCTACCGGAAAATGCTTCGCAGGCTGACGCAGCGGAGCAAGGTGGGCGCCGGTGGCGCCAAGGCTGACGGCCGCCGCAAAGCCCGCAGCCCCACGGGCTGTGGGGCCACGCGAGCGGCTGCCAAAGAGCTTTCCAACGAGGCACGGCTTTCCCTCCTGGCTCTTCGGGCGTGGGAGCTGTGGCCAGAGCCGCGGCCCTACCGGAAAATGCTTCGCAGGCTGGCGCGGCGGCGCCAGGTGGGTCCCGGTGGCGCCGAGGCTGACGGCCGCCGCAAAGCCCGCAGCCCCACGGGCTGTGGGGCCACGCGAGCGGCTGCCAAAGGGCTTTCCAACGAGGTGCGGCTTTCCATCCTCGCTCTTCGGGCGTGGGAGCTGTGGCCAGAGCCGCGGCCCTACCGGAAAATGCTTCGCAGGCTGGCGCGGCAGCGCCACGTGGGCGCCGGTGGTGCCGAGGCTGACGGCCGCCGCAAAGCCCGCAGCCCCACGGGCTGTGGGGCCACGCGAGCGGCTGCCAAAGAGCTTTCCAACATGGCAGGGCTTTCCCTCCTGGCTCTTCGGGCGTGGGAGCTGTGGTCAGAGACGCGGCCCTACCGGAAAATGCTTCGCAGGCTGGCGCGGCGGCGCCAGGTGGGCGCCGGTGTCGCCGAGGCTGAAGGCCGCCGCAAAGCCCGCAGCCCCACGGGCTGTGGGGCCACGCGAGCGGCTGCCAAAGAGCTTTCCAACGAGGCACGGCTTTCCCTCCTGGCCCTTCGGGCGTGGGAGCTGTGGCCAGAGACGCGGCCCTACCGGAAAATGCTTCGCAGGCTGGCGCGGCAGCGCCAGGTGGGCGCCGGTGGCGCCGAGGCTGACGGCCGCCGCAAAGCCCGCAGCCCCACGGGCTGTGGGGCCACGCGAGCGGCTGCCAAAGAGCTTTCCAACGAGGCACGGCTTTCCCTCCTGGCTCTTCGGGCGTGGGAGCTGTGGCCAGAGCCGCGGCCCTACTGGAAAATGCTTCGCAGGCTGGCGCGGCGGCGCCACGTGGGCGCCGGTGGCGCCGAGGCTGACGGCCGCCGCAAAGCCCGCAGCCCCACGGGCTGTGGGGCCACGCGAGCGGCTGCCAAAGGGCTTTCCAACGAGGCGCGGCTTTCCATCCTCGCTCTTCGGGCGTGGGAGCTGTGGCCAGAGCCGCGGCCCTACCGGAAAATGCTTCGCAGGCTGACGCAGCGGAGCAAGGTGGGCGCCGGTGGCGCCGAGGCTGACGGCCGCCGCAAAGCCCGCAGCCCCACGGGCTGTGGGGCCACGCGAGCGGCTGCCAAAGAGCTTTCCAACGATGCATGGCTTTCCCTCCTGGCTCTTCGGGCGTGGGAGCTGTGGCCAGAGCTGCGGCCCTACCGGAAAATGCTTCGCAGGCTGGCGCGGCGGCGCCAGGTGGGCGCCAGTGGCGCCGAGGCTGACGGCCGCCGCAAAGCCCGCAGCCCCACGGGCTGTGGGGCCACGCTAGCGGCTGCCAAAGAGATTTCCAACGAGGCACGGCTTTCCCTCCTGGCTCTTCGGGCGTAGGAGCTGTGGCCAGAGCCGCGGCCCTACCGGAAAATGCTTCGCAGGCTGGTGCGGCGGCGTCACGTGGGCGCTGGTGGCTCCGAGGCTGAGAGCCGCCGCAAAGCCCGCAGCCCCACGGGCTGTGGAGCCACGCGAGCGGCTGCCAAAGTGCTTTCCAATGAGGCACGGCTTTCCATCCTTGCTCTTCGGGCGTGGGAGCTGTGGCCAGAGCCGTGGCCCTACCAGAAAATGCTTCGCAGGCTGACGCAGCAGAGCAAGGTGGGCGCCGGTGTCGCCGAGGCTGACGGCCGCCGCAAAGCCCGCAGCCCCATGGTCTGTGGGGCCACGCGAGCGGCTGCCAAAGAGCTTTCCAACGAGGCACGGCTTTCCCTCCTGGCTCTTCGGGTGTGGGAGCTGTGGCCAGAGCCGAGGCGCTACAGGAAAATGCTTCGCAGGCTGGCGCGGCGGTGCCACGTGGGCGCCGGTGTCGCCGAGGCTGATGGCCGCCGCAAAGCCCGCAGCCCCACGGGCTGTGGGGCCACGCGAGCGGCTGCCAAAGTGCTTTCCAATGAGGCACGGCTTTCCATCCTTGCTCTTCGGGCGTGGGAGCTGTGGCCAGATCCGTGGCCCTACCAGAAAATGCTTCGCAGGCTGACGCAGCAGAGCAAGGTGGGCGCCGGTGGCGCCGAGGCTGACGGCCGCCGCAAAGCCCGCAGCCCCATGGTCTGTGGGGCCACGCGAGCGGCTGCCAAAGAGCTTTCCAACGAGGCACGGCTTTCCCTCCTGGCTCTTCGGGTGTGGGAGCTGTGGCCAGAGCCGAGGCGCTACAGGAAAATGCTTCGCAGGCTGGCGCGGCGGCGCCAGGTGGGCGCCGGTGTCGCCGAGGCTGATGGCCGCCGTAAAGAGCGCAGCCCCACGGGCTGTGGGGCCACGCGAGCGGCTGCCAAAGAGATTTCCAACGAGGCACGGCTTTCCCTCCTGGCTCTTCGGGTGTGGGAGCTGTGGCCAGAGCCGAGGCGCTACAGGAAAATGCTTCGCAGGCTGGCGCGGCGGCGCCACGTGGGCGCCGGTGTCGCCGAGGCTGATGGCCGCCGTAAAGCCCGCAGCCCCACGGGCTGTGGGGCCACGCGAGCGGCTGCCAAAGAGATTTCCAACGAGGCACGGCTTTCCCTCCTGGCTCTTCGGGCGTGGGAGCTGTGGCCAGAGCCACGGCCCTACCCGAAAAATTCTTCGTAGGCTGGCGCGGCGGCGCCACATGGGCGCCGGTGTCGCCGAGGCTGATGGCCGCCACAAAGCCCGCAGCCCCACGGGCTGTGGGGCCATGCGAGCGGCTGCCAAAGTGCTTTCCAACGAGGCACGGCTTTCCCTCCTGGCTCTTCGGGTGTGGGAGCTGTGGCCAGAGCCGCGGCCCTACCGGAAAATGCTTCGCAGGCTGGCGCGGCGGCGCCAGGTGGGCGCCGGTGGCGCCGAGGCTGACGGCCGCCGCAAAGCCCGCAGCCCCACGGGCTGTGGGGCCACGCGAGCGGCTGCCAAAGGGCTTTCCACCGAGGCGCGGCTTTCCATCCTCGCTCTTCGGGCGTGGGAGCTGTGGCCAGAGCCGCGGCCCTACCGGAAAATGCTTCGCAGGCTGGCGCGGCGGCGCCAGGTGGGCGCCGGTGTCGCCGAGGCTGACGGCCGCCGCAAAGCCCGCAGCCCCACGGGCTGTGGGGCCACGCGAGCGGCTGCCAAAGGGCTTTCCACCGAGGCGCGGCTTTCCATCCTCGCTCTTCGGGCGTGGGAGCTGTGGCCAGAGCCGCGGCCCTACCGGAAAATGCTTCGCAGGCTGGCGCGGCGGCGCCAGGTGGGCGCCGGTGTCGCCGAGGCTGACGGCCGCCGCAAAGCCCGCAGCCCCACGGGCTGTGGGGCCACGCGAGCGGCAGCCAAAGAGCTTTCCAATGAGGCACGGCTTTCCCTCCTTGCTCTTCGGGCGAGGGAGCTGTGGACAGAGCCGCGGCCCTACCGGAAAATGCTTCGCAGGCTGCTGCAGCGGCGCCAGGTGGGCGCCGGTGTCGCCGAGGCTGACGGCCGCCGCAAAGCCCGCAGCCCCACGGGCTGTGGGGCCACGCGAGCGGCTGCCAAAGGGCTTTCCAACGAGGCACAGCTTTCTGTCCTCGCTCTTCGGGCGTGGGAGCTGTGGCCAGAGCCGCGGCCCTACCGGAAAATGCTTCGCAGGCTGGTGCGGCGGCGTCACGTGGGCGCTGGTGGCTCCGAGGCTGAGAGCCGCCACAAAGCCCGCAGCCCCACGGGCTGTGGGGCCACGCGAGCGGCAGCCAAAGAGCTTTCCAATGAGGCACGGCTTTCCATCCTTGCTCTTCGGGCGAGGGAGCTGTGGACAGAGCCGCGGCCCTACCGGAAAATGCTTCGCAGGCTGCTGCAGCGGCGCCAAGTGGGCGCCGTTGACGCCGAGGCTGACAGCCGCCGCAAAGCCCGCAGCCACACGGGCTGTGGGGCCACGCGAGCGGCTGCCAAAAAGCTTTCCAACGAGGCACGGCATTCCCTCCTGGCTCTTCGGGCGTGGGAGCTGTGGCCAGAGCCGCGGCCCTACCGGAAAATGCTTCGCAGGCTGACGCAGCGGAGCAAGATGGGCGCGGGTGTCGCCGAGGCTGACGGCCGCCGCAAAGCCTGCAGCCACACGGGCTGTGGGGCCACGCGAGCGGCTGCCAAAGAGCTTTCCAACGAGGCACGTCTTTCCCTCCTGGCTCTTCGGGCGTGGGAGCTGTGGCCAGAGCCGCGGCCCTACCGGAAAATGCTTCGCAGGCTGGCGCAGTGGCGCTACGTGGGCTACAGTGTCGCAAAGGCTGACGGCCGCCGCAAAGACCGCAGCCCCACGGGCTTTGGGGCCACGCGAGCGGCTGCCAAAGAGCTTTCCAACGAGGCACGGCTTTCCCTCCTGGCTCTTCAAGCATGGGAGCTGTGGCCAGAGCCGCGGCCCTACCGGAAAATGCTTCGCAGGCTGGCACGGCTGCGCAACGTGGGCGCCGGTGGCGCCAAGGCTGACGGCCGCCGCAAAGCCCGCAGCCCCACGGGCTGTGGGGCCACGCGAGCGGCTGCCAAAGAGCTTTCCAACGAGGCATGGCTTTCCCTCCTGGCTCTTCGGGCGAGGGAGCTGTGGCCAGAGCCGCGGCCCTACCGGAAAATGCTTCGCAGGCTGGCGCGGCGGCGCCAGGTGGGCGCCGGTGGCGCCGAGGCTGACGGCCGCCGCAAAGCCCGCAGCCCCACGGGCTGTGGGGCCACGCGAGCGGCTGCCAAAGGGCTTTCCAACGAGGCGCGGCTTTCCATCCTCGCTCTTCGGGCGTGGGAGCTGTGGCCAGAGCCGCGGCCCTACCGGAAAATGCTTCGCAGGCTGACGCAGCGGAGCAAGGTGGGCGCCGGTGGAGCCGAGGCTGACGGCCGCTGCAAAGCCCGCAGCCCCACGGGCTGTGGGGCCACGCGAGCGGCTGCCAAAGAGCTTTCTAACGAGGCATGGCTTTCCCTCCTGGCTCTTCGGGCGTGGGAGCTGTGGCCAGAGCCGCGGCCCTACCGGAAAATGCTTCGCAGGCTGGCGCGGCGGCGCCACGTGGGCGCCGGTGACGCCGAGGCTGACGGCCGCCGCAAAGCCCGCAGCCCCAAGAGCTGTGGGGCCACGCGAGCGGCTGCCAAAGAGCTTTCCAACGAGGCACGGCTTTCCCTCTTGGCTCTTTGGGCGTGGGAGCTGTGGTCAGAGACGCGGCCCTACCCGAAAATGCTTCGCAGGCTGGCGCGGCGGCGGCGCCAGGTGGGTCCCGGTGGCGCCGAGGCTGACGGCCGCCGCAAAGCCCGCAGCCCCACGGGCTGTGGGGCCACGCGAGCGGCTGCCAAAGAGCTTTCCAACGAGGCACGGCTTTCCCTCCTGGCTCTTCGGGTGTGGGAGCTGTGGCCAGAGCCGAGGCGCTACAGGAAAATGCTTCGCAGGCTGGCGCGGCGGCGCCACGGGGGCGCCGGTGTCGCCGAGGCTGATGGCCGCCGCAAAGCCCGCAGCCCCACGGGCTGTGGGGCCACGCGAGCGGCTGCCAAAGAGATTTCCAACGAGGCACGGCTTTCCCTCCTGGCTCTTCGGGTGTGGGAGCTGTGGCCAGAGCCACGGCCCTACCCGAAAAATGCTTCGTAGGCTGGCGCGGCGGCGCCACGTGGGCGCCGGTATCGCCGAGGCTGACGGCCGCCGCAAAGCCCGCAGCCCCACGGGCTGTGGGGCCACGCGAGCGGCTGCCAAAGAGCTTTCCAACGAGGCACGGCTTTCCCTCCTTGGTCTTAGGGCCTGGGAGCTGTGGCCAGAGCCGCGGCCCTACCGGAAAATGCTTCGCAGGCTGGCGCGGCGGCGCCAGGTGGGCGCTGGTGGCGCCAAGGCTGACGGCCGCCGCAAAGCCCGCAGCCCCACGGGCTGTGGGGCCACGCGAGCGGCTGCCAAAGAGCTTTCCAACGAGGCACGGCTTTCCCTCCTGGCTCTTCGGGCGTGGGAGCTGTGGCCAGAGCCGCGGCCCTACCGGAAAATGCTTCGCAGGCTGGCGCGGCGGCGCCAGGTGGGTCCCGGTGGCGCCGAGGCTGACGGCCGCCGCAAAGCCCGCAGCCCCACGGGCTGTGGGGCCACGCGAACGGCTGCCAAAGGGATTTCCAACGAGGCGCGGCTTTCCATCCTCGCTCTTCGGGCGTGGGAGCTGTGGCCAGAGCCGCGGCCCTACCCGAAAATGCTTCGCAGGCTGGCGCGGCAGCGCCACGTGGGCGCCGGTGGTGCCGAGGCTGACGGCCGCCGCAAAGCCCGCAGCCCCACGGGCTGTGGGGCCACGCGAGCGGCTGCCAAAGAGCTTTCCAACGAGGCACGGTTTTCCCTCCTGGCTCTTCGGGCGTGGGAGCTGTGGCCAGAGCCACGGCCCTACCGGAAAATGCTTCGCAGGCTGGCGCGGCGCTGCCAGGTGCGTCCCGGTGGCGCCGAGGCTGACGGCCCCCGCAAAGCCCGCAGCCCCACGGGCTGTGGGGCCACGCGAACGGCTGCCAAAGGGCTTTCCAACGAGGCACGGCTTTCCCTCCTGGCTCTTCGGGTGTGGGAGCTGTGGCCAGAGCCGAGGCGCTACAGGAAAATGCTTCGCAGGCTGGCGCGGCGGCGCCACGGGGGCGCCGGTGTCGCCGAGGCTGATGGCCGCCGCAAAGCCCGCAGCCCCACGGGCTGTGGGGCCACGCGAGCGGCTGCCAAAGAGATTTCCAACGAGGCACGGCTTTCCCTCCTGGCTCTTCGGGTGTGGGAGCTGTGGCCAGAGCCACGGCCCTACCCGAAAAATGCTTCGTAGGCTGGCGCGGCGGCGCCACGTGGGCGCCGGTATCGCCGAGGCTGACGGCCGCCGCAAAGCCCGCAGCCCCACAGGCTGTGGGGCCACGCGAGCGGCTGCCAAAGAGCTTTCCAACGAGGCACGGCTTTCCCTCCTTGGTCTTAGGGCCTGGGAGCTGTGGCCAGAGCCGCGGCCCTACCGGAAAATGCTTCGCAGGCTGGCGCGGCAGCGCCACGTGGGCGCCGGTGGTGCCGAGGCTGACGGCCGCCGCAAAGCCCGCAGCCCCACGGGCTGTGGGGCCACGCGAGCGGCTGCCAAAGAGCTTTCCAACGAGGCACGGTTTTCCCTCCTGGCTCTTCGGGCGTGGGAGCTGTGGCCAGAGCCACGGCCCTACCGGAAAATGCTTCGCAGGCTGGCGCGGCGCTGCCAGGTGCGTCCCGGTGGCGCCGAGGCTGACGGCCCCCGCAAAGCCCGCAGCCCCACGGGCTGTGGGGCCACGCGAACGGCTGCCAAAGGGCTTTCCAACGAGGCACGGCTTTCCCTCCTGGCTCTTCGGGTGTGGGAGCTGTGGCCAGAGCCGAGGCGCTACAGGAAAATGCTTCGCAGGCTGGCGCGGCGGCGCCACGGGGGCGCCGGTGTCGCCGAGGCTGATGGCCGCCGCAAAGCCCGCAGCCCCACGGGCTGTGGGGCCACGCGAGCGGCTGCCAAAGAGATTTCCAACGAGGCACGGCTTTCCCTCCTGGCTCTTCGGGTGTGGGAGCTGTGGCCAGAGCCACGGCCCTACCCGAAAAATGCTTCGTAGGCTGGCGCGGCGGCGCCACGTGGGCGCCGGTATCGCCGAGGCTGACGGCCGCCGCAAAGCCCGCAGCCCCACGGGCTGTGGGGCCACGCGAGCGGCTGCCAAAGAGCTTTCCAACGAGGCACGGCTTTCCCTCCTTGGTCTTAGGGCCTGGGAGCTGTGGCCAGAGCCGCGGCCCTACCGGAAAATGCTTCGCAGGCTGGCGCGGCGGCGCCAGGTGGGCGCTGGTGGCGCCGAGGCTGACGGCCGCCGCAAAGCCCGCAGCCCCACGGGCTGTGGGGCCACGCGAGCGGCTGCCAAAGAGCTTTCCAACGAGGCACGGCTTTCCCTCCTGGCTCTTCGGGCGTGGGAGCTGTGGCCAGAGCCGCGGCCCTACCGGAAAATGCTTCGCAGGCTGGCGCGGCGGCGCCAGGTGGGTCCCGGTGGCGCCGAGGCTGACGGCCGCCGCAAAGCCCGCAGCCCCACGGGCTGTGGGGCCACGCGAACGGCTGCAAAGGGATTTCCAACGAGGCGCGGCTTTCCATCCTCGCTCTTCGGGCGTGGGAGCTGTGGCCAGAGCCGCGGCCCTACCCGAAAATGCTTCGCAGGCTGGCGCGGCAGCGCCACGTGGGCGCCGGTGGTGCCGAGGCTGACGGCCGCCGCAAAGCCCGCAGCCCCACGGGCTGTGGGGCCACGCGAGCGGCTGCCAAAGAGCTTTCCAACGAGGCACGGCTTTCCCTCCTGGCTCTTCGGGCGTGGGAGCTGTGTCCAGAGCCGCGGCCCTACCGGAAAATGCTTCGCAGGCTGGCGCAGCGGCGCCAGGTGGGCGACAGTGTCGCAAAGGCTGACGGCCGCCGCAAAGCCCGCAGCCCCATGGGCTGTGGGGTCACGCGAGCGGCTGCCAAAGAGCTTTCCAACGAGGCACGGTTTTCCCTCCTGGCTCTTCGGGCGTGGGAGCTGTGGCCAGAGCCACGGCCCTACCGGAAAATGCTTCGCAGGCTGGCGCGGCGCTGCCAGGTGCGTCCCGGTGGCGCCGAGGCTGACGGCCCCCGCAAAGCCCGCAGCCCCACGGGCTGTGGGGCCACGCGAACGGCTGCCAAAGGGCTTTCCAACGAGGCACGGCTTTCCCTCCTGGCTCTTCGGGTGTGGGAGCTGTGGCCAGAGCCGAGGCGCTACAGGAAAATGCTTCGCAGGCTGGCGCGGCGGCGCCACGGGGGCGCCGGTGTCGCCGAGGCTGATGGCCGCCGCAAAGCCCGCAGCCCCACGGGCTGTGGGGCCACGCGAGCGGCTGCCAAAGAGATTTCCAACGAGGCACGGCTTTCCCTCCTGGCTCTTCGGGTGTGGGAGCTGTGGCCAGAGCCACGGCCCTACCCGAAAAATGCTTCGTAGGCTGGCGCGGCGGCGCCACGTGGGCGCCGGTATCGCCGAGGCTGACGGCCGCCGCAAAGCCCGCAGCCCCACGGGCTGTGGGGCCACGCGAGCGGCTGCCAAAGAGCTTTCCAACGAGGCACGGCTTTCCCTCCTGGCTCTTCAAGCGTGGGAGCTGTGGCCAGAGCCGCGGCCCTACCGGAAAATGCTTCGCAGGCTGGCACGGCTGCGCCACGTGGGCGCCGGTGGCGCCAAGGCTGACGGCCGCCGCAAAGCCCGCAGCCCCACGGGCTGTGGGGCCACGCGAGCGGCTGCCAAAGAGCTTTCCAACGAGGCACGGCTTTCCCTCCTTGGTCTTTGGGCGTGGGAGCTGTGGCCAGAGCCGCGGCCCTACCGGAAAATGCTTCGCAGGCTGGCGCAGTGGCGCTACGTGGGCTACAGTGTCGCAAAGGCTGACGGCCGCCGCAAAGCCCGCAGCCCCACGGGGTTTGGGGCCACGCGAGCGGCTGCCAAAGGGCTTTCCAACGAGGCACGGCTTTCCCTCCTGGCTCTTCAAGCGTGGGAGCTCTGGCCAGAGCCGCGGCCCTACCGGAAAATGCTTCTCAGGCTGGCACGGCTCCGCCACGTGGGCGCCGGTGGCGCCGAGGCTGACGGCCGCCGCAAAGCTCGCAGCCCCACGGGCTGTGGGGCCACGCGAGCGGCTGCCAAAGAGCTTTCCAACGAGGCACGGCTTTCCCTCCTGGCTCTTCGGGCGTGGGAGCTGTGGCCAGAGCCGCGGCCCTACCGGAAAATACTTCGCAGGCTGGCGCGGCGGCGCCAGGTGGGCGCCGGTGACGCCGAGGCTGACGGTCGCCGCAAAGCCTGCAGCCCCATGGGCTGTGGGGTCACGCGAGCGGCTGCCAAAGAGATTTCCAACGAGGCACGGCTTTCCCTCCTGGCTCTTCGGGCGTGGGAGCTGTGGCCAGAGCCGCGGCCCTACCGGAAAATGCTTCGCAGGCTGGCGCGGCGGCGCCAGGTGGGCGCCGGTGGCGCCGAGGCTGACGGCCGCCGCAAAGCCCGCAGCCCCATGGGCTGTGGGGTCACGCGAGCGGCTGCCAAAGAGATTTCCAACGAGGCACGGTTTTCCCTCCTGGCTCTTCGGGCGTGGGAGGTGTGGCCAGAGCCGCGGCCCTACCGGAAAATGCTTCGCAGGCTGGCGCGGCGGCGCCACGTGGGCGCCGGTGGCGCCGAGGCTGACGGCTGCCGCAAAGCCCGCAGCCCCACGGGCTGTGGGGCCACGCGAGCGGCTGCCAAAGAGATTTCCAACGAGGCACGGCTTTCCCTCCTGGCCCTTTGGGCGTGGGAGCTGTGGCCAGAGACGCGGCCCTACCCGAAAATGCTTCGCAGGCTGGCGCGGCGGCGCCACGTGGGCGCCGGTGGCGCCGAGGCTGACGGCCGCCGCAAAGCCTGCAGCCCCACGGGCTGTGGGGCCATGCGAGCGGCTGCCAAAGGGCTTTCCAACGAGGCATGGCTTTCCATCCTTGGTCTTCGGGCGTGGGAGCTGTGGCCAGAGCCGCGGCCCTACCGGAAAATGCTTCGCAGGCTGGCGCGGCGGCGCCAGGTGGGCGCCGGTGGCGCCGAGGCTGACGGCTGCCGAAAAGCCCGCAGCCCCACGGGCTGTGGGGCCACGCGAGCGGCTGCCAAAGGGCTTTCCAACGAGGCGCGGCTTTCCATCCTTGCTCTTCGGGCGTGGGAGCTGTGGCCAGAGCCGCGGCCCTACCGGAAAATGCTTCGCAGGCTGACGCAGCGGAGCAAGGTGGGCGCCGGTGGCGCCGAGGCTGACGGCCGCCACAAAGCCCGCAGCCACACGGGCTGTGGGGCCACGCGAGCGGCTGCCAAAGAGCTTTCCAACGAGGCACGGCTTTCCCTCCTTGGTCTTCGGGCCTGGGAGCTGTGGCCAGAGCCGCGGCCCTACCGGAAAATGCTTCGCAGGCTGGCGCGGCGGCGCCAGGTGGGTCCCGGTGGCGCCGAGGCTGACGGCCGCCGGAAAGCCCGCAGCCCCAAGGGCTGTGGGGCCACGCGAGCGGCTGCCAAAGGGCTTTCCAACGAGGCGCGGCTTTCCATCCTCGCTCTTCGGGCGTGGGAGCTGTGGCCAGAGCCGCGGCCCTACCGGAAAATGCTTCGCAGGCTGACGCAGCGGAGCAAGGTGGGCGCCGGTGGCGCCAAGGCTGACGGCCGCCGCAAAGCCCGCAGCCCCACGGGCTGTGGGGCCACGCGAGCGGCTGCCAAAGAGCTTTCCAACGAGGCACGGCTTTCCCTCCTGGCTCTTCGGGCGTGGGAGCTGTGGCCAGAGCCGCGGCCCTACCGGAAAATGCTTCGCAGGCTGGCGCGGCGGCGCCAGGTGGGTCCCGGTGGCGCTGAGGCTGACGGCCGCCGCAAAGCCCGCAGCCCCACGGGCTGTGGGGCCACGCGAGCGGCTGCCAAAGAGCTTTCCAACGAGGCACGGCTTTCCCTCCTGGCTCTTCGGGAGTGGGAGCTGTGGCCAGAGCCGCGGCCCTACCCGAAAATGCTTCGCAGGCTGGCGCGGCGCTGCCAGGTGCGTCCCGGTGGCGCCGAGGCTGACGGCCCCCGCAAAGCCCGCAGCCCCACGGGCTGTGGGGCCACGCGAACGGCTGCCAAAGGGCTTTCCAAAGAGGCGCGGCTTTCCATCCTCGCTCTTCGGGCGTGGTAGCTGTGGCCAGAGCCGCGGCCCTACCCGAAAATGCTTCGCAGGCTGGCGCGGCAGCGCTACGTGGGCGCCAGTGGCGCCGAGGCTGACGGCAGCCGCAAAGCCCGCAGCCCCACGGGCTGTGGGGCCACGCGAGCGGCTTCGAAAGAGCTTTCCAACGAGGCACGGCTTTCCCTCCTGGCTCTTCGGGAGTGGGAGCTGTGGCCAGAGCCGCGGCCCTACCCGAAAATGCTTCGCAGGCTGGCGCGGCGGCGCCACGTGGGCGCTGGTGGCGCCGAGGCTGACGGCCGCCGCAAAGCCCGCAGCCCCACGGGCTGTGGGGCCATGCGAGCGGCTGCCAAAGGGCTTTCCAACGAGGCACGGCTTTCCGTCCTTGGTCTTCGGGCGTGGGAGCTGTGGCCAGAGCCGCGGCCCTACCGGAAAATGCTTCGCAGGCTGGCGCGGCGGCGCCAGGTGGGTCCCGGTGGCGCCGAGGCTGACGGCTGCCGAAAAGCCCGCAGCCCCACGGGCTGTGGGGCCACGCGAGCGGCTGCCAAAGAGCTTTCCAACGAGGCGCGGCTTTCCATCCTCGCTCTTCGGGCGTGGGAGCTGTGGCCAGAGCCGCGGCCCTACCGGAAAATGCTTCGCAGGCTGACGCAGCGGAGCAAGGTGGGCGCCGGTGGCGCCGAGGCTGACGGCCGCCACAAAGCCCGCAGCCACACGGGCTGTGGGGCCACGCGAGCGGCTGCCAAAGAGCTTTCCAACGAGGCACGGCTTTCCCTCCTTGGTCTTAGGGCCTGGGAGCTGTGGCCAGAGCCGCGGCCCTACCGGAAAATGCTTCGCAGGCTGGCGCGGCGGCGCCAGGTGGGCGCTGGTGGCGCCGAGGCTGACGGCCGCCGCAAAGCCCGCAGCCCCACGGGCTGTGGGGCCACGCGAGCGGCTGCCAAAGAGCTTTCCAACGAGGCACGGCTTTCCCTCCTGGCTCTTCGGGCGTGGGAGCTGTGGCCAGAGCCGCGGCCCTACCGGAAAATGCTTCGCAGGCTGGCGCGGCGGCGCCAGGTGGGTCCCGGTGGCGCCGAGGCTGACGGCCGCCGCAAAGCCCGCAGCCCCACGGGCTGTGGGGCCACGCGAACGGCTGCCAAAGGGATTTCCAACGAGGCGCGGCTTTCCATCCTCGCTCTTCGGGCGTGGGAGCTGTGGCCAGAGCCGCGGCCCTACCCGAAAATGCTTCGCAGGCTGGCGCGGCAGCGCTACGTGGGCGCCGGTGGCGCCGAGGCTGACGGCAGCCGCAAAGCCCGCAGCCCCACGGGCTGTGGGGCCACGTGAGCGGCTTCGAAAGAGCTTTCCAACGAGGCACGGCTTTCCCTCCTGGCTCTTCGGGCGTGGGAGCTGTGGCCAGAGCCGCGGCCCTACCGGAAAATGCTTCGCAGGCTGGCGCGGCGGCGCCAGGTGGGTCCCGGTGGCGCCGAGGCTGACGGCCGCCGCAAAGCCCGCAGCCCCACGGGCTGTGGGGCCACGCGAGCGGCTGCCAAAGAGCTTTCCAACGAGGCACGGCTTTCCCTCCTGGCTCTTCGGGCGTGGGAGCTGTGGCCAGAGCCGCGGCCCTACCGGAAAATGCTTCGCAGGCTGGCGCAGCGGCGCCAGGTGGGTCCCGGTGGCGCCGAGGCTGACGGCCGCCGGAAAGCCCGCAGACCCATGGGCTGTGGGGCCACGCGAGCGGCTGCCAAAGAGCTTTCCAACGAGGCATGGCTTTCCCTCCTGGCTCTTCGGGCGTGGGAGCTGTGGCCAGAGACGCGGCCCTACCCGAAAATGCTTCGCAGGCTGGCGCGGCGGCGCCAGGTGGGCGCCGGTGGCGCCGAGGCTGAAGGCCTCCGCAAAGCCCGCAGCCCCACAGGCTGTGGGGCCACGCGAGCGGCTGCCAAAGAGCTTTCCAACGAGGCACGGCTTTCCCTCCTGGCCCTTCGGGCGTGGGAGCTGTGGCCAGAGACACGGCCCTACCCGAAAATGCTTCGCAGGCTGGCGCGGCGGCGCCACGTGGGCGCCGGTGGCGCCGAGGCTGACGGCCGCCGCAAAGCCCGCAGCCCCACGGGCTGTGGGGCCATGCGAGCGGCTGCCAAAGGGCTTTCCAACGAGGCACGGCTTTCCATCCTTGGTCTTCGGGCGTGGGAGCTGTGGCCAGAGCCGCGGCCCTACCGGAAAATGCTTCGCAGGCTGGTGCAGCGGCGCCAAGTGGGCGCCGTTGACGCCGAGGCTGACAGCCGCCGCAAAGCCCGCAGCCCCACGGGCTGTGGGGCCACGCGAGCGGCTGCCAAAGAGCTTTCCAACGAGGCACGGCATTCCCTCCTGGCTCTTCGGGCGTGGGAGCTGTGGCCAGAGCCGCGGCCCTACCGGAAAATGCTTCGCAGGCTGACGCAGCGGAGCAAGATGGGCGCGGGTGTCGCCGAGGCTGACGGCCGCCGCAAAGCCCGCAGCCCCACGGGCTGTGGGGCCACGCGAGCGGCTGCCAAAGAGATTTCCAACGAGGCACGGCTTTCCCTCCTGGCTCTTCGGGTGTGGGAGCTGTGGCCAGAGCCACGGCCCTACCCGAAAAATGCTTCGTAGGCTGGCGCGGCGGCGCCACGTGGGCGCCGGTGTCGCCGAGGCTGATGGCCGCCGCAAAGCCCGCAGCCCCATGGGCTGCGGGGCCACGCGAGCGCCTGCCAAAGAGCTTTCCAACGAGGCACGGCTTTCCCTCCTGGCTCTTCGGGCGTGGGAGCTGTGGCCAGAGCCGCGGCCCTACCGGAAAATGCTTCGCAGGCTGGCGCAGTGGCGCTACGTGGGCTACAGTGTCGCAAAGGCTGACGGCCGCCGCAAAGCCCGCAGCCCCACGGGCTTTGGGGCCACGCGAGCGGCTGCCAAAGAGCTTTCCAACGAGGCACGGCTTTCCCTCCTGGCTCTTCGGGCGTGGGAGCTGTGGCCAGAGCCGCGGCCCTACCGGAAAATGCTTCGCAGGCTGACGCAGCGGAGCAAGGTGGGCGCCGGTGGCGCCGAGGCTGACGGCCGCCACAAAGCCCGCAGCCACACGGGCTGTGGGGCCACGCGAGCGGCTGCCAAAGAGCTTTCCAACGAGGCACGGCTTTCCCTCCTTGGTCTTCGGGCCTGGGAGCTGTGGCCAGAGCCGCGGCCCTACCGGAAAATGCTTCGCAGGCTGGCGCGGCGGCGCCAGGTGGGTCCCGGTGGCGCCGAGGCTGACGGCCGCCGGAAAGCCCGCAGCCCCAAGGGCTGTGGGGCCACGCGAGCGGCTGCCAAAGGGCTTTCCAACGAGGCGCGGCTTTCCATCCTCGCTCTTCGGGCGTGGGAGCTGTGGCCAGAGCCGCGGCCCTACCGGAAAATGCTTCGCAGGCTGACGCAGCGGAGCAAGGTGGGCGCCGGTGGCGCCAAGGCTGACGGCCGCCGCAAAGCCCGCAGCCCCACGGGCTGTGGGGCCACGCGAGCGGCTGCCAAAGAGCTTTCCAACGAGGCACGGCTTTCCCTCCTGGCTCTTCGGGCGTGGGAGCTGTGGCCAGAGCCGCGGCCCTACCGGAAAATGCTTCGCAGGCTGGCGCGGCGGCGCCAGGTGGGTCCCGGTGGCGCTGAGGCTGACGGCCGCCGCAAAGCCCGCAGCCCCACGGGCTGTGGGGCCACGCGAGCGGCTGCCAAAGAGCTTTCCAACGAGGCACGGCTTTCCCTCCTGGCTCTTCGGGAGTGGGAGCTGTGGCCAGAGCCGCGGCCCTACCCGAAAATGCTTCGCAGGCTGGCGCGGCGCTGCCAGGTGCGTCCCGGTGGCGCCGAGGCTGACGGCCCCCGCAAAGCCCGCAGCCCCACGGGCTGTGGGGCCACGCGAACGGCTGCCAAAGGGCTTTCCAAAGAGGCGCGGCTTTCCATCCTCGCTCTTCGGGCGTGGTAGCTGTGGCCAGAGCCGCGGCCCTACCCGAAAATGCTTCGCAGGCTGGCGCGGCAGCGCTACGTGGGCGCCAGTGGCGCCGAGGCTGACGGCAGCCGCAAAGCCCGCAGCCCCACGGGCTGTGGGGCCACGCGAGCGGCTTCGAAAGAGCTTTCCAACGAGGCACGGCTTTCCCTCCTGGCTCTTCGGGAGTGGGAGCTGTGGCCAGAGCCGCGGCCCTACCCGAAAATGCTTCGCAGGCTGGCGCGGCGGCGCCACGTGGGCGCTGGTGGCGCCGAGGCTGACGGCCGCCGCAAAGCCCGCAGCCCCACGGGCTGTGGGGCCATGCGAGCGGCTGCCAAAGGGCTTTCCAACGAGGCACGGCTTTCCGTCCTTGGTCTTCGGGCGTGGGAGCTGTGGCCAGAGCCGCGGCCCTACCGGAAAATGCTTCGCAGGCTGGCGCGGCGGCGCCAGGTGGGTCCCGGTGGCGCCGAGGCTGACGGCTGCCGAAAAGCCCGCAGCCCCACGGGCTGTGGGGCCACGCGAGCGGCTGCCAAAGAGCTTTCCAACGAGGCGCGGCTTTCCATCCTCGCTCTTCGGGCGTGGGAGCTGTGGCCAGAGCCGCGGCCCTACCGGAAAATGCTTCGCAGGCTGACGCAGCGGAGCAAGGTGGGCGCCGGTGGCGCCGAGGCTGACGGCCGCCACAAAGCCCGCAGCCACACGGGCTGTGGGGCCACGCGAGCGGCTGCCAAAGAGCTTTCCAACGAGGCACGGCTTTCCCTCCTTGGTCTTAGGGCCTGGGAGCTGTGGCCAGAGCCGCGGCCCTACCGGAAAATGCTTCGCAGGCTGGCGCGGCGGCGCCAGGTGGGCGCTGGTGGCGCCGAGGCTGACGGCCGCCGCAAAGCCCGCAGCCCCACGGGCTGTGGGGCCACGCGAGCGGCTGCCAAAGAGCTTTCCAACGAGGCACGGCTTTCCCTCCTGGCTCTTCGGGCGTGGGAGCTGTGGCCAGAGCCGCGGCCCTACCGGAAAATGCTTCGCAGGCTGGCGCGGCGGCGCCAGGTGGGTCCCGGTGGCGCCGAGGCTGACGGCCGCCGCAAAGCCCGCAGCCCCACGGGCTGTGGGGCCACGCGAACGGCTGCCAAAGGGATTTCCAACGAGGCGCGGCTTTCCATCCTCGCTCTTCGGGCGTGGGAGCTGTGGCCAGAGCCGCGGCCCTACCCGAAAATGCTTCGCAGGCTGGCGCGGCAGCGCTACGTGGGCGCCGGTGGCGCCGAGGCTGACGGCAGCCGCAAAGCCCGCAGCCCCACGGGCTGTGGGGCCACGTGAGCGGCTTCGAAAGAGCTTTCCAACGAGGCACGGCTTTCCCTCCTGGCTCTTCGGGCGTGGGAGCTGTGGCCAGAGCCGCGGCCCTACCGGAAAATGCTTCGCAGGCTGGCGCGGCGGCGCCAGGTGGGTCCCGGTGGCGCCGAGGCTGACGGCCGCCGCAAAGCCCGCAGCCCCACGGGCTGTGGGGCCACGCGAGCGGCTGCCAAAGAGCTTTCCAACGAGGCACGGCTTTCCCTCCTGGCTCTTCGGGCGTGGGAGCTGTGGCCAGAGCCGCGGCCCTACCGGAAAATGCTTCGCAGGCTGGCGCAGCGGCGCCAGGTGGGTCCCGGTGGCGCCGAGGCTGACGGCCGCCGGAAAGCCCGCAGACCCATGGGCTGTGGGGCCACGCGAGCGGCTGCCAAAGAGCTTTCCAACGAGGCATGGCTTTCCCTCCTGGCTCTTCGGGCGTGGGAGCTGTGGCCAGAGACGCGGCCCTACCCGAAAATGCTTCGCAGGCTGGCGCGGCGGCGCCAGGTGGGCGCCGGTGGCGCCGAGGCTGAAGGCCTCCGCAAAGCCCGCAGCCCCACAGGCTGTGGGGCCACGCGAGCGGCTGCCAAAGAGCTTTCCAACGAGGCACGGCTTTCCCTCCTGGCCCTTCGGGCGTGGGAGCTGTGGCCAGAGACACGGCCCTACCCGAAAATGCTTCGCAGGCTGGCGCGGCGGCGCCACGTGGGCGCCGGTGGCGCCGAGGCTGACGGCCGCCGCAAAGCCCGCAGCCCCACGGGCTGTGGGGCCATGCGAGCGGCTGCCAAAGGGCTTTCCAACGAGGCACGGCTTTCCATCCTTGGTCTTCGGGCGTGGGAGCTGTGGCCAGAGCCGCGGCCCTACCGGAAAATGCTTCGCAGGCTGGTGCAGCGGCGCCACGTGGGCGCCGGTGTCGCCGAGGCTGATGGCCGCCGCAAAGCCCGCAGCCCCATGGGCTGCGGGGCCACGCGAGCGCCTGCCAAAGAGCTTTCCAACGAGGCACGGCTTTCCCTCCTGGCTCTTCGGGCGTGGGAGCTGTGGCCAGAGCCGCGGCCCTACCGGAAAATGCTTCGCAGGCTGGCGCAGTGGCGCTACGTGGGCTACAGTGTCGCAAAGGCTGACGGCCGCCGCAAAGCCCGCAGCCCCACGGGCTTTGGGGCCACGCGAGCGGCTGCCAAAGAGCTTTCCAACGAGGCACGGCTTTCCCTCCTGGCTCTTCAAGCGTGGGAGCTGTGGCCAGAGCCGCGGCCCTACCGGAAAATGCTTCGCAGGCTGGCACGGCTGCGCCACGTGGGCGCCGGTGGCGCCAAGGCTGACGGCCGCCGCAAAGCCCGCAGCCCCACGGGCTGTGGGGCCACGCGAGCGGCTGCCAAAGAGCTTTCCAACGAGGCACGGCTTTCCCTCCTGGCTCTTCGGGCGTGGGAGCTGTGGCCAGAGCCGCGGCCCTACCGGAAAATGCTTCGCAGGCTGGCGCAGTGGCGCTACGTGGGCTACAGTGTCGCAAAGGCTGACGGCCGCCGCAAAGCCCGCAGCCCCACGGGCTGTGGGGCCACGCGAGCGGCTGCCAAAGAGCTTTCCAACGAGGCACGGCTTTCCCTCCTGGCTCTTCAAGCGTGGGAGCTCTGGCCAGAGCCGCGGCCCTACCGGAAAATGCTTCGCAGGCTGGCACGGCTCCGCCACGTGGGCGCCGGTGGCGCCGAGGCTGACGGCCGCCGCAAAGCCCGCAGCCCCACGGGCTGTGGGGCCACGCGAGCGGCTGCCAAAGAGCTTTCCAACGAGGCACGGCTTTCCCTCCTGGCTCTTCGGGCGTGGGAGCTGTGGCCAGAGCCGCGGCCCTACCGGAAAATACTTCGCAGGCTGGCGCGGCGGCGCCAGGTGGGCGCCGGTGACGCCGAGGCTGACGGTCGCCGCAAAGCCCGCAGCCCCATGGGCTGTGGGGTCACGCGAGCGGCTGCCAAAGAGATTTCTAACGAGGCACGGCTTTCCCTCCTGGCTCTTCGGGCGTGGGAGCTGTGGCCAGAGCCGCGGCCCTACCGGAAAATGCTTCGCAGGCTGGCGCGGCGGCGCCACGTGGGCGCCGGTGGCGCCGAGGCTGACGGCTGCCGCAAAGCCCGCAGCCCCATGGGCTGTGGGGTCACGCGAGCGGCTGCCAAAGAGATTTCCAACGAGGCACGGTTTTCCCTCCTGGCTCTTCGGGCGTGGGAGCTGTGGCCAGAGCCGCGGCCCTACCGGAAAATGCTTCGCAGGCTGGCGCGGTGGCGCCACGTGGGCGCCGGTGGCGCCGAGGCTGACGGCTGCCGCAAAGCCCGCAGCCCCACGGGCTGTGGGGCCACGCGAGCGGCTGCCAAAGAGCTTTCCAACGAGGCACGGCTTTCCCTCCTTGGTCTTCGGGCCTGGGAGCTGTGGCCAGAGCCGCGGCCCTACCGGAAAATGCTTCGCAGGCTGGCGCGGCGGCGCCACGTGGGTCCCGGTGGCGCCGAGGCTGACGGCCGCCGGAAAGCCCGCAGCCCGAAGGGCTGTGGGGCCACGCGAGCGGCTGCCAAAGAGCTTTCCAACGAGGCATGGCTTTCCCTCCTGGCTCTTCGGGCGTGGGAGCTGTGGCCAGAGCCGCGGCCCTACCGGAAAATGCTTCGCAGGCTGGCGCGGCGGCGCCAGGTGGGTCCCGGTGGCGCCGAGGCTGACGGCCGCCGCAAAGCCCGCGGCCCCACGGGCTGTGGGGCCACGCGAGCGGCTGCCAAAGAGCTTTCCAACGAGGCACGGCTTTCCCTCCTGGCTCTTCGGGCGTGGGAGCTGTGGCCAGAGCCGCGGCCCTACCGGAAAATGCTTCGCAGGCTGGCGCGGCGGCGCCAGGTGGGTCCCGGTGGCGCCGAGGCTGACGGCCGCCGGAAAGCCCGCAGACCCATGGGCTGTGGGGCCACGCGAGCGGCTGCCAAAGAGCTTTCCAACGAGGCATGGCTTTCCCTCCTGGCTCTTCGGGCGTGGGAGCTGTGGCCAGAGCCGCGGCCCTACCGGAAAATGCTTCGCAGGCTGGCGCGGCGGCGCCACGTGGGCGCCGGTGGCGCCGAGGCTGACGGCTGCCGCAAAGCCCGCAGCCCCACGGGCTGTGGGGCCACGCGAGCGGCTGCCAAAGAGCTTTCCAACGAGGCACGGCTTTCCCTCCTGGCCCTTTGGGCGTGGGAGCTGTGGCCAGAGACGCGGCCCTACCCGAAAATGCTTCGCAGGCTGGCGCAGCGGCGCCAGGTGGGCGCCGGTGGCGCCGAGGCTGAAGGCCGCCGCAAAGCCCGCAGCCCCACAGGCTGTGGGGCCACGCGAGCGGCTGCCAAAGAGCTTTCCAACGAGGCACGGCTTTCCCTCCTGGCCCTTCGGGCGTGGGAGCTGTGGCCAGAGACACGGCCCTACCCGAAAATGCTTCGCAGGCTGGCGCGGCGGCGCCAGGTGGGCGCCGGTGGCGCCGAGGCTGACGGCCGCCGCAAAGCCCGCAGCCCCACGGGCTGTGGGGCCACGCGAGCGGCTGCCAAAGAGCTTTCCAACGAGGCACGGCTTTCCCTCCTGGCTCTTCGGGCGTGGGAGCTGTGGCCAGAGCCGCGGCCCTACCGGAAAATGCTTCGCAGGCTGGCGCGGCGGCGCCAGGTGGGTCCCGGTGGCGCCGAGGCTGACGGCCGCCGCAAAGCCCGCAGCCCCACGGGCTGTGGGGCCACGCGAACGGCTGCCAAAGGGCTTTCCAACGAGGCGCGGCTTTCCATCCTCGCTCTTCGGGCGTGGGAGCTGTGGCCAGAGCCGCGGCCCTACCCGAAAATGCTTCGCAGGCTGGCGCGGCGGCGCCAGGTGGGTCCCGGTGGCGCCGAGGCTGACGGCCGCCGCAAAGCCCGCAGCCCCACGGGCTGTGGGGCCACGCGAGCGGCTGCCAAAGAGCTTTCCAACGAGGCACGGCTTTCCCTCCTGGCTCTTCGGGCGTGGGAGCTGTGGCCAGAGCCGCGGCCCTACCGGAAAATGCTTCGCAGGCTGGCGAGTGGCGCTACGTGGGCTACAGTGTCGCAAAGGCTGACGGCCGCCGCAAAGCCCGCAGCCCCACGGGCTGTGGGGCCACGCGAGCGGCTGCCAAAGAGCTTTCCAACGAGGCACGGCTTTCCCTCCTGGCTCTTCAAGCGTGGGAGCTCTGGCCAGAGCCGCGGCCCTACCGGAAAATGCTTCGCAGGCTGGCACGGCTCCGCCACGTGGGCGCCGGTGGCGCCGAGGCTGACGGCCGCCGCAAAGCCCGCAGCCCCACGGGCTGTGGGGCCACGCGAGCGGCTGCCAAAGAGCTTTCCAACGAGGCACGGCTTTCCCTCCTGGCTCTTCGGGCGTGGGAGCTGTGGCCAGAGCCGCGGCCCTACCGGAAAATACTTCGCAGGCTGGCGCGGCGGCGCCAGGTGGGCGCCGGTGACGCCGAGGCTGACGGTCGCCGCAAAGCCCGCAGCCCCATGGGCTGTGGGGTCACGCGAGCGGCTGCCAAAGAGATTTCTAACGAGGCACGGCTTTCCCTCCTGGCTCTTCGGGCGTGGGAGCTGTGGCCAGAGCCGCGGCCCTACCGGAAAATGCTTCGCAGGCTGGCGCGGCGGCGCCACGTGGGCGCCGGTGGCGCCGAGGCTGACGGCCGCCGCAAAGCCCGCAGCCCCATGGGCTGTGGGGTCACGCGAGCGGCTGCCAAAGAGATTTCCAACGAGGCACGGTTTTCCCTCCTGGCTCTTCGGGCGTGGGAGCTGTGGCCAGAGCCGCGGCCCTACCGGAAAATGCTTCGCAGGCTGGCGCGGCGGCGCCACGTGGGCGCCGGTGGCGCCGAGGCTGACGGCTGCCGCAAAGCCCGCAGCCCCACGGGATGTGGGGCCACGCGAGAGGCTGCCAAAGGGCTTTCCAACGAGGCGCGGCTTTCCATCCTCGCTCTTCGGGCGTGGGAGCTGTGGCCAGAGCCGCGGCCCTACCGGAAAATGCTTCGCAGGCTGACGCAGCGGAGCAAGGTGGGCGCCGGTGGCGCCGAGGCTGACGGACGCCGCAAAGCCCGCAGCCCCATGGGATGTGGGGCCACGCGAGCGGCTGCCAAAGAGCTTTCCAACGAGGCACGGCTTTCCCTCCTGGCTCTTCGGGCGTGGGAGCTGTGGCCAGAGCCGCGGCCCTACCGGAAAATGCTTCGCAGGCTGACGCAGCGGAGCAAGGTGGGCGCCGGTGGCGCCGAGGCTGACGGCCGCCGCAAAGCCCGCAGCCCCATGGGATGTGGGGCCACGCGAGCGGCTGCCAAAGAGCTTTCCAACGAGGCACGGCTTTCCCTCCTGGCTCTTCGGGCGTGGGAGCTGTGGCCAGAGCCGCGGCCCTACCGGAAAATGCTTCGCAGGCTGGCGCGGCGGCGCCAGGTGGGTCCCGGTGGCGCCGAGGCTGACGGCCGCCGCAAAGCCCGCAGCCCCACGGGCTGTGGGGCCACGCGAGCGGCTGCCAAAGAGCTTTCCAACGAGGCACGGCTTTCCCTCCTGGCTCTTCGGGCGTGGGAGCTGTGGCCAGAGCCGCGGCCCTACCGGAAAATGCTTCGCAGGCTGGCGCGGCGGCGCCAGGTGGGTCCCGGTGGCGCCGAGGCTGACGGCCGCCGGAAAGCCCGCAGACCCATGGGCTGTGGGGCCACGCGAGCGGCTGCCAAAGAGCTTTCCAACGAGGCATGGCTTTCCCTCCTGGCTCTTCGGGCGTGGGAGCTGTGGCCAGAGCCGCGGCCCTACCGGAAAATGCTTCGCAGGCTGGCTCGGCGGCGCCACATGGGCGCCGGTGGCGCCGAGGCTGACGGCTGCCGCAAAGCCCGCAGCCCCACGGGCTGTGGGGCCACGCGAGCGGCTGCCAAAGGGCTTTCCAACGAGGCGCGGCTTTCCATCCTCGCTCTTCGGGCGTGGGAGCTGTGGCCAGAGCCGCGGCCCTACCGGAAAATGCTTTGCAGGCTGGCGCGGCGGCGCCACGTGGGCGCCGGTGGCGCCGAGGCTGACGGCTGCCGCAAAGCCCGCAGCCCCATGGGCTGTGGGGTCACGCGAGCGGCTGCCAAAGAGATTTCCAACGAGGCACGGTTTTCCCTCCTGGCTCTTCGGGCGTGGGAGCTGTGGCCAGAGCCGCGGCCCTACCGGAAAATGCTTCGCAGGTTGGCGCGGCGGCGCCATGTGGGCACCGGTGGCGCCGAGGCTGACGGCCGCCGCAAAGCCCGCAGCCCCACGGGCTGTGGGGCCACGCGAGCGGCTGCCAAAGAGCTTTCCAACGAGGCACGGCTTTCCCTCCTGGCTCTTCGGGCGTGGGAGCTGTGGCCAGAGCCGCGGCCCTACCGGAAAATGCTTCGCAGGCTGGCGCAGCGGCGCCAGGTGGGTCCCGGTGGCGCCGAGGCTGACGGCCGCCGGAAAGCCCGCAGACCCATGGGCTGTGGGGCCACGCGAGCGGCTGCCAAAGAGCTTTCCAACGAGGCACGGCTTTCCCTCCTTGGTCTTCGGGCGTGGGAGCTGTGGCCAGAGCCGCGGCCCTACCGGAAAATGCTTCGCAGGCTGGCGCGGCGGCGCCAGGTGGGCGCCGGTGGCGCCGAGGCTGACGGCTGCCGAAAAGCCCGCAGCCCCACGGGCTGTGGGGCCACGCGAGCGGCTGCCAAAGGGCTTTCCAACGAGGCGCGGCTTTCCATCCTCGCTCTTCGGGCGTGGGAGCTGTGGCCAGAGCCGCGGCCCTACCGGAAAATGCTTCGCAGGCTGACGCAGCGGAGCAAGGTGGGCGCCGGTGGCGCCGAGGCTGACGGCCGCCGCAAAGCCCGCAGCCCCACGGGCTGTGGGGCCACGCGAGCGGCTGCCAAAGAGCTTTCCAACGAGGCACGGCTTTCCCTCCTTGGTCTTCGGGCCTGGGAGCTGTGGCCAGAGCCGCGGCCCTACCGGAAAATGCTTCGCAGGCTGGCGCGGCGGCGCCAGGTGGGTCCCGGTGGCGCCGAGGCTGACGGTCGCCGGAAATCCCGCAGCCCCAAGGGCTGTGGGGCCACGCGAGCGGCTGCCAAAGAGCTTTCCAACGAGGCATGGCTTTCCCTCCTGGCTCTTCGGGCGTGGGAGCTGTGGCCAGAGCCGCGGCCCTACCGGAAAATGCTTCGCAGGCTGGCGCGGCGGCGCCACGTGGGCGCCGGTGGCGCCGAGGCTGACGGCTGCCGCAAAGCCCGCAGCCCCATGGGCTGTGGGGTCACGCGAGCGGCTGCCAAAGAGATTTCCAACGAGGCACGGTTTTCCCTCCTGGCTCTTCGGGCGTGGGAGCTGTGGCCAGAGCCGTGGCCCTACCGGAAAATGCTTCGCAGGCTGGCGCGGCGGCGCCACGTGGGCGCCGGTGGCGCCGAGGCTGACGGCTGCCGCAAAGCCCGCAGCCCCACGGGCTGTGGGGCCACGCGAGCGGCTGCCAAAGAGCTTTCCAACGAGGCACGGCTTTCCCTCCTGGCCCTTTGGGCGTGGGAGCTGTGGCCAGAGACGCGGCCCTACCCGAAAATGCTTCGCAGGCTGGCGCGGCGGCGCCAGGTGGGCGCCGGTGGCGCCGAGGCTGAAGGCCGCCGCAAAGCCCGCAGCCCCACAGGCTGTGGGGCCACGCGAGCGGCTGCCAAAGAGCTTTCCAACGAGGCACGGCTTTCCCTCCTGGCTCTTCGGGCGTGGGAGCTGTGGCCAGAGCCGCGGCCCTACCGGAAAATGCTTCGCAGGCTGGCGCGGCGGCGCCAGGTGGGTCCCGGTGGCGCCGAGGCTGACGGCCGCCGCAAAGCCCGCAGCCCCACGGGCTGTGGGGCCACGCGAACGGCTGCCAAAGGGATTTCCAACGAGGCGCGGCTTTCCATCCTCGCTCTTCGGGCGTGGGAGCTGTGGCCAGAGCCGCGGCCCTACCCGAAAATGCTTCGCAGGCTGGCGCGGCAGCGCCACGTGGGCGCCGGTTGTGCCGAGGCTGACGGCCGCCGCAAAGCCCGCAGCCCCACGGGCTGTGGGGCCACGCGAGCGGCTGCCAAAGAGCTTTCCAACGAGGCACGGCTTTCCCTCCTGGCTCTTCGGGCGTGGGAGCTGTGTCCAGAGCCGCGGCCCTACCGGAAAATGCTTCGCAGGCTGGCGCAGCGGCGCCAGGTGGGCGACAGTGGCGCCGAGGCTGACGGCCGCCGCAAAGCCCGCAGCCCCATGGGATGTGGGGCCACGCGAGCGGCTGCCAAAGAGCTTTCCAACGAGGCACGGCTTTCCCTCCTGGCTCTTCGGGCGTGGGAGCTGTGGCCAGAGCCGCGGCCCTACCGGAAAATGCTTCGCAGGCTGGCGCGGCGGCGCCAGGTGGGTCCCGGTGGCGCCGAGGCTGACGGCCGCCGCAAAGCCCGCAGCCCCACGGGCTGTGGGGCCACGCGAGCGGCTGCCAAAGAGCTTTCCAACGAGGCACGGCTTTCCCTCCTGGCTCTTCGGGCGTGGGAGCTGTGGCCAGAGCCGCGGCCCTACCGGAAAATGCTTCGCAGGCTGGCGCGGCGGCGCCAGGTGGGTCCCGGTGGCGCCGAGGCTGACGGCCGCCGGAAAGCCCGCAGACCCATGGGCTGTGGGGCCACGCGAGCGGCTGCCAAAGAGCTTTCCAACGAGGCATGGCTTTCCCTCCTGGCTCTTCGGGCGTGGGAGCTGTGGCCAGAGCCGCGGCCCTACCGGAAAATGCTTCGCAGGCTGGCGCGGCGGCCCCACGTGGGCGCCGGTGGCGCCGAGGCTGACGGCTGCCGCAAAGCCCGCAGCCCCACGGGCTGTGGGGCCACGCGAGCGGCTGCCAAAGAGCTTTCCAACGAGGCACGGCTTTCCCTCCTGGCCCTTTGGGCGTGGGAGCTGTGGCCAGAGACGCGGCCCTACCCGAAAATGCTTCGCAGGCTGGCGCGGCGGCGCCAGGTGGGCGCCGGTGGCGCCGAGGCTGAAGGCCGCCGCAAAGCCCGCAGCCCCACAGGCTGTGGGGCCACGCGAGCGGCTGCCAAAGAGCTTTCCAACGAGGCACGGCTTTCCCTCCTGGCCCTTCGGGCGTGGGAGCTGTGGCCAGAGACACGGCCCTACCCGAAAATGCTTCGCAGGCTGGCGCGGCGGCGCCACGTGGGCGCCGGTGGCGCCGAGGCTGACGGCCGCCGCAAAGCCCGCAGCCCCACGGGCTGTGGGGCCATGCGAGCGGCTGCCAAAGGGCTTTCCAACGAGGCACGGCTTTCCATCCTTGGTCTTCGGGCGTGGGAGCTGTGGCCAGAGCCGCGGCCCTACCGGAAAATGCTTCGCAGGCTGGTGCAGCGGCGCCAAGTGGGCGCCGTTGACGCCGAGGCTGACAGCCGCCGCAAAGCCCGCAGCCCCACGGGCTGTGGGGCCACGCGAGCGGCTGCCAAAGAGATTTCCAACGAGGCACGGCATTCCCTCCTGGCTCTTCGGGCGTGGGAGCTGTGGCCAGAGCCGCGGCCCTACCGGAAAATGCTTCGCAGGCTGACGCAGCGGAGCAAGATGGGCGCGGGTGTCGCCGAGGCTGACGGCCGCCGCAAAGCCCGCAGCCCCACGGGCTGTGGGGCCACGCGAGCGGCTGCCAAAGAGATTTCCAACGAGGCACGGCTTTCCCTCCTGGCTCTTCGGGCGTGGGAGCTGTGGCCAGAGCCACGGCCCTACCCGAAAAATGCTTCGTAGGCTGGCGCGGCGGCGCCACGTGGGCGCCGGTGTCGCCGAGGCTGATGGCCGCCGCAAAGCCCGCAGCCCCATGGGCTGCGGGGCCACGCGAGCGCCTGCCAAAGAGCTTTCCAACGAGGCACGGCTTTCCCTCCTGGCTCTTCGGGCGTGGGAGCTGTGGCCAGAGCCGCGGCCCTACCGGAAAATGCTTCGCAGGCTGGCGCAGTGGCGCTACGTGGGCTACAGTGTCGCAAAGGCTGACGGCCGCCGCAAAGCCCGCAGCCCCACGGGCTTTGGGGCCACGCGAGCGGCTGCCAAAGAGCTTTCCAACGAGGCACGGCTTTCCCTCCTGGCTCTTCAAGCGTGGGAGCTGTGGCCAGAGCCGCGGCCCTACCCGAAAATGCTTCGCAGGCTGGCACGGCTGCGCCACGTGGGCGCCGGTGGCGCCAAGGCTGACGGCCGCCGCAAAGCCCGCAGCCCCACGGGCTGTGGGGCCACGCGAGCGGCTGCCAAAGAGCTTTCCAACGAGGCACGGCTTTCCCTCCTGGCTCTTCGGGCGTGGGAGCTGTGGCCAGAGCCGCGGCCCTACCGGAAAATGCTTCGCAGGCTGGCGCAGTGGCGCTACGTGGGCTACAGTGTCGCAAAGGCTGAAGGCCGCCGCAAAGCCCGCAGCCCCACGGGCTGTGGGGCCACGCGAGCGGCTGCCAAAGAGCTTTCCAACGAGGCACGGCTTTCCCTCCTGGCTCTTCAAGCGTGGGAGCTATGGCCAGAGCCGCGGCCCTACCGGAAAATGCTTCGCAGGCTGGCACGGCTCCGCCACGTGGGCGCCGGTGGCGCCAAGGCTGACGGCCGCCGCAAAGCCCGCAGCCCCACGGGCTGTGGGGCCACGCGAGCGGCTGCCAAAGAGCTTTCCAACGAGGCACGGCTTTCCCTCCTGGCTCTTCGGGCGTGGGAGCTGTGGCCAGAGCCGCGGCCCTACCGGAAAATGCTTCGCAGGCTGGCGCGGCGGAGCCACGTGGGCGCCGGTGGCGCCGAGGCTGACGGCTGCCGCAAAGCCCGCAGCCCCATGGGCTGTGGGGTCACGCGAGCGGCTGCCAAAGAGATTTCCAACGAGGCACGGTTTTCCCTCCTGGCTCTTCGGGCGTGGGAGCTGTGGCCAGAGCCGCGGCCCTACCGGAAAATGCTTCGCAGGCTGGCGCGGCGGCGCCACGTGGGCGCCGGTGGCGCCGAGGCTGACGGCTGCCGCAAAGCCCGCAGCCCCACGGGCTGTGGGGCCACGCGAGCGGCTGCCAAAGAGCTTTCCAACGAGGCACGGCTTTCCCTCCTTGGTCTTCGGGCCTGGGAGCTGTGGCCAGAGCCGCGGCCCTACCGGAAAATGCTTCGCAGGCTGGCGCGGCGGCGCCAGGTGGGTCCCGGTGGCGCCGAGGCTGACGGCCGCCGGAAAGCCCGCAGCCCCAAGGGCTGTGGGGCCACGCGAGCGGCTGCCAAAGAGCTTTCCAACGAGGCATGGCTTTCCCTCCTGGCTCTTCGGGCGTGGGAGCTGTGGCCAGAGCCGCGGCCCTACCGGAAAATGCTTCGCAGGCTGGCGCGGCGGCGCCAGGTGGGCGCTGGTGGCGCCGAGGCTGACGGCTGCCGCAAAGCCCGCAGCCCCACGGGCTGTGGGGCCACGCGAGCGGCTGCCAAAGAGCTTTCCAACGAGGCGCGGCTTTCCATCCTCGCTCTTCGGGCGTGGGAGCTGTGGCCAGAGCCGCGGCCCTACCGGAAAATGCTTCGCAGGCTGACGCAGCGGAGCAAGGTGGGCGCCGGTGGCGCCAAGGCTGACGGCCGCCGCAAAGCCCGCAGCCCCACGGGCTGTGGGGCCACGCGAGCGGCTGCCAAAGAGCTTTCCAACGAGGCACGGCTTTCCCTCCTGGCTCTTCGGGCGTGGGAGCTGTGTCCAGAGCCGCGGCCCTACCGGAAAATGCTTCGCAGGCTGGCGCAGCGGCGCCAGGTGGGCGACAGTGTCGCAAAGGCTGACGGCCGCCGCAAAGCCCGCAGCCCCATGGGCTGTGGGGTCACGCGAGCGGCTGCCAAAGAGCTTTCCAACGAGGCACGGTTTTCCCTCCTGGCTCTTCGGGCGTGGGAGCTGTGGCCAGAGCCACGGCCCTACCGGAAAATGCTTCGCAGGCTGGCGCGGGGCTGCCAGGTGCGTCCCGGTGGCGCCGAGGCTGACGGCCCCCGCAAAGCCCGCAGCCCCACGGGCTGTGGGGCCACGCGAACGGCTGCCAAAGGGCTTTCCAAAGAGGCGCGGCTTTCCATCCTCGCTCTTCGGGCGTGGTAGCTGTGGCCAGAGCCGCAGCCATACCCGAAAATGCTTCGCAGGCTGGCGCGGCAGCGCTACGTGGGCGCCGGTGGCGCCGAGGCTGACGGCCGCCGCAAAGCCCGCAGCCCCACGGGCTGTGGGGCCACGCGAGCGGCTGCCAAAGAGCTTTCCAACGAGGCACGTCTTTCCCTCCTGGCTCTTCGGGCCTGGGAGCTCTGGCCAGAGCCGCGGCCCTACCGGAAAATGCTTCGCAGGCTGGCGCGGCCGCACCAGGTGGGTCCCGGTGGCGCCGAGGCTGACGGCCGCCGCAAAGCCCGCAGCCCCACGGGCTGTGGGGCCACGCGAGCGGCTGCCAAAGGGCTTTCCAACGAGGCGCGGCTTTCCATCCTCGCTCTTCGGGCGTGGGAGCTGTGGCCAGAGCCGCAGCCCTACCGGAAAATGCTTCGCAGGCTGGCGCGGCAGCGCCACGTGGGCGCCGGTGGTGCCGAGACTGACGGCCGCCGCAAAGCCCGCAGCCCCACGGGATGTGGGGCCACGCGAGAGGCTGCCAAAGGGCTTTCCAACGAGGCGCGGCTTTCCCTCCTGGCTCTTCGGGCGTGGGAGCTGTGGCCAGAGCCGCGGCCCTACCGGAAAATGCTTCGCAGGCTGACGCAGCGGAGCAAGGTGGGCGCCGGTGGCGCCGAGGCTGACGGCCGCCGCAAAGCCCGCAGCCCCATGGGATGTGGGGCCACGCGAGCGGCTGCCAAAGAGCTTTCCAACGAGGCACGGCTTTCCCTCCTGGCTCTTCGGGCGTGGGAGCTGTGGCCAGAGCCGCGGCCCTACCGGAAAATGCTTCGCAGGCTGGCGCGGCGGCGCCAGGTGGGTCCCGGTGGCGCCGAGGCTGACGGCCGCCGCAAAGCCCGCAGCCCCACGGGCTGTGGGGCCACGCGAACGGCTGCCAAAGGGCTTTCCAACGAGGCGCGGCTTTCCATCCTCGCTCTTCGGGCGTGGGAGCTGTGGCCAGAGCCGCGGCCCTACCCGAAAATGCTTCGCAGGCTGGCGCGGCAGCGCCACGTGGGCGCCGGTGGTGCCGAGGCTGACGGCCGCCGCAAAGCCCGCAGCCCCACGGGCTGTGGGGCCACGCGAGCGGCTGCCAAAGAGCTTTCCAACGAGGCACGGCTTTCCCTCCTGGCTCTTCGGGCGTGGGAGCTGTGTCCAGAGCCGCGGCCCTACCGGAAAATGCTTCGCAGGCTGGCGCAGCGGCGCCAGGTGGGCGACAGTGTCGCAAAGGCTGACGGCCGCCGCAAAGCCCGCAGCCCCATGGGCTGTGGGGTCACGCGAGCGGCTGCCAAAGAGCTTTCCAACGAGGCACGGTTTTCCCTCCTGGCTCTTCGGGCGTGGGAGCTGTGGCCAGAGCCACGGCCCTACCGGAAAATGCTTCGCAGGCTGGCGCGGCGCTGCCAGGTGCGTCCCGGTGGCGCCGAGGCTGACGGCCCCCGCAAAGCCCGCAGCCCCACGGGCTGTGGGGCCACGCGAACGGCTGCCAAAGGGCTTTCCAAAGAGGCGCGGCTTTCCATCCTCGCTCTTCGGGCGTGGTAGCTGTGGCCAGAGCCGCGGCCATACCCGAAAATGCTTCGCAGGCTGGCGCGGCAGCGCTACGTGGGCGCCGGTGGCGCCGAGGCTGACGGCAGCCGCAAAGCCCGCAGCCCCACGGGCTGTGGGGCCACGCGAGCGGCTTCGAAAGAGCTTTCCAACGAGGCACGGCTTTCCCTCCTGGCTATTCGGGCGTGGGAGCTGTGGCCAGAGCCGCGGCCCCACCGGAAAATGCTTCGCAGGCTGGCGCGGCGGCGCCAGGTGGGCGCCGGTGGTGCCGAGACTGACGGCCGCCGCAAAGCCCGCAGCCCCACGGGATGTGGGGCCACGCGAGAGGCTGCCAAAGGGCTTTCCAACGAGGCGCGGCTTTCCATCCTCGCTCTTCGGGCGTGGGAGCTGTGGCCAGAGCCGCGGCCCTACCGGAAAATGCTTCGCAGGCTGACGCAGCGGAGCAAGGTGGGCGCCGGTGGCGCCGAGGCTGACGGCCGCCGCAAAGCCCGCAGCCCCATGGGCTGTGGGGCCACGCGAGCGGCTGCCAAAGAGCTTTCCAACGAGGCACGGCTTTCCCTCCTGGCTCTTCGGGCGTGGGAGCTGTGGCCAGAGCCGCGGCCCTACCGGAAAATGCTTCGCAGGCTGGCGCGGCGGCGCCAGGTGGGTCCCGGTGGCGCCGAGGCTGACGGCCGCCGCAAAGCCCGCAGCCCCACGGGCTGTGGGGCCACGCGAGCGGCTGCCAAAGAGCTTTCCAACGAGGCACGGCTTTCCCTCCTGGCTCTTCGGGCGTGGGAGCTGTGGCCAGAGCCGCGGCCCTACCGGAAAATGCTTCGCAGGCTGGCGCGGCGGCGCCAGGTGGGTCCCGGTGGCGCCGAGGCTGACGGCCGCCGCAAAGCCCGCAGCCCCACGGGCTGTGGGGCCATGCGAGCGGCTGCCAAAGGGCTTTTCAACGAGGCACGGCTTTCCATCCTCGGTCTTCGGGCGTGGGAGCTGTGGCCAGAGCCGCGGCCCTACCGGAAAATGCTTCGCAGGCTGGCGCGGCGGCGCCAGGTGGGCGCCGGTGGCGCCGAGGCTGACGGCTGCCGCAAAGCCCGCAGCCCCACGGGCTGTGGGGCCACGCGAGCGGCTGCCAAAGGGCTTTCCAACGAGGCGCGGCTTTCCATCCTCGCTCTTCGGGCGTGGGAGCTGTGGCCAGAGCCGCGGCCCTACCGGAAAATGCTTCGCAGGCTGACGCAGCGGAGCAAGGTGGGCGCCGGTGGCGCCAAGGCTGACGGCCGCCGCAAAGCCCGCAGCCCCACGGGCTGTGGGGCCACGCGAGCGGCTGCCAAAGAGCTTTCCAACGAGGCACGGCTTTCCCTCCTGGCTCTTCGGGCCTGGGAGCTGTGGCCAGAGCCGCGGCCCTACCGGAAAATGCTTCGCAGGCTGGCGCGGCGGCGCCAGGTGGGTCCCGGTGGCGCCGAGGCTGACGGCCGCCGCAAAGCCCGCAGCCCCACGGGCTGTGGGGCCACGCGAGCGGCTGCCAAAGGGCTTTCCAACGAGGCGCGGCTTTCCATCCTCGCTCTTCGGGCGTGGGAGCTGTGGCCAGAGCCACAGCCCTACAGGAAAATGCTTCGCAGGCTGGCGCGGCAGCGCCACGTGGGCGCCGGTGGTGCCGAGGCTGACGGCCGCCGCAAAGCCCGCAGCCCCACGGGATGTGGGGCCACGCGAGAGGCTGCCAAAGGGCTTTCCAACGAGGCGCGGCTTTCCATCCTCGCTCTTCGGGCGTGGGAGCTGTGGCCAGAGCCGCGGCCCTACCGGAAAATGCTTCGCAGGCTGACGCAGCGGAGCAAGGTGGGCGCCGGTGGCGCCGAGGCTGACGGCCGCCGCAAAGCCCGCAGCCCCATGGGATGTGGGGCCACGCGAGCGGCTGCCAAAGAGCTTTCCAACGAGGCACGGCTTTCCCTCCTGGCTCTTCGGGCGTGGGAGCTGTGGCCAGAGCCGCGGCCCTACCGGAAAATGCTTCGCAGGCTGACGCAGCGGAGCAAGGTGGGCGCCGGTGGCGCCGAGGCTGACGGCCGCCGCAAAGCCCGCAGCCCCATGGGATGTGGGGCCACGCGAGCGGCTGCCAAAGAGCTTTCCAACGAGGCACGGCTTTCCCTCCTGGCTCTTCGGGCGTGGGAGCTGTGGCCAGAGCCGCGGCCCTACCGGAAAATGCTTCGCAGGCTGGCGCGGCGGCGCCAGGTGGGTCCCGGTGGCGCCGAGGCAGACGGCCGCCGCAAAGCCCGCAGCCCCACGGGCTGTGGGGCCACGCGAGCGGCTGCCAAAGAGCTTTCCAACGAGGCACGGCTTTCCCTCCTGGCTCTTCGGGCGTGGGAGCTGTGGCCAGAGCCGCGGCCCTACCGGAAAATGCTTCGCAGGCTGGCGCGGCGGCGCCAGGTGGGTCCCGGTGGCGCCGAGGCTGACGGCCGCCGCAAAGCCCGCAGCCCCACGGGCTGTGGGGCCACGCGAGCGGCTGCCAAAGGGCTTTCCAACGAGGCGCGGCTTTCCATCCTCGCTCTTCGGGCGTGGGAGCTGTGGCCAGAGCCGCGGCCCTACCGGAAAATGCTTCGCAGGCTGACGCAGCGGAGCAAGGTGGGCGCCGGTGGTGCCGAGGCTGACGGCCGCCGCAAAGCCCGCAGCCCCACGGGCTGTGGGGCCACGCGAGCGGCTGCCAAAGAGCTTTCCAACGAGGCACGGCTTTCCCTCCTGGCTCTTCGGGCGTGGGAGCTGTGGCCAGAGCCGCGGCCCTACCGGAAAATGCTTCGCAGGCTGGCGCGGCGGCGCCAGGTGGGTCCCGGTGGCGCCGAGGCTGACGGCCGCCGAAAAGCCCGCAGCCCCACGGGCTGTGGGGCCACGCGAGCGCCTGCCAAAGGGCTTTCCAACGAGGCGCGGCTTTCCATCCTCGCTCTTCGGGTGTGGGAGCTGTGGTCAGAGACGCGGCCCTACCGGAAAATGCTTCGCAGGCTGGCGCGGCGGCGCCACGTGGGCGCCGGTGGCGCCGAGGCTGACGGCTGCCGCAAAGCCCGCAGCCCCATGGGCTGTGGGGTCACGCGAGCGGCTGCCAAAGAGATTTCCAACGAGGCACGGTTTTCCCTCCTGGCTCTTCGGGCGTGGGAGCTGTGGCCAGAGCCGCGGCCCTACCGGAAAATGCTTCGCAGGTTGGCGCGGCGGCGCCATGTGGGCACCGGTGGCGCCGAGGCTGACGGCTGCCGCAACGCCCGCAGCCCCACGGGCTGTGGGGCCACGCGAGCGGCTGCCAAAGAGCTTTCCAACGAGGCACGGCTTTCCCTCCTGGCCCTTTGGGCGTGGGAGCTGTGGCCAGAGACGCGGCCCTACCCGAAAATGCTTCGCAGCCTGGCGCGGCGGCGCCAGGTGGGCGCCGGTGGCGCCGAGGCTGAAGGCCGCCGCAAAGCCCGCAGCCCCACGGGCTGTGGGGCCACGCGAGCGGCTGCCAAAGAGCTTTCCAACGAGGCACGGCTTTCCCTCCTGGCCCTTCGGGCGTGGGAGCTGTGGCCAGAGACACGGCCCTACCCGAAAATGCTTCGCAGGCTGGCGCGGCGGCGCCACGTGGGCGCCGGTGGCGCCGAGGCTGAGGGCCGCCGCAAAGCCCGCAGCCCCACGGGCTGTGGGGCCATGCAAGCGGCTGCCAAAGTGCTTTCCAACGAGGCACGGCTTTCCATCCTTGGTCTTCGGGCGTGGGAGCTGTGGCCAGAGCCGCGGCCCTACCCGAAAATGCTTCGCAGGCTGGCGCGGCGGCGCCACGTGGGCGCCGGTGGCGCCGAGGCTGACGGCTGCCGAAAAGCCCGCAGCCCCACGGGCTGTGGGGCCACGCGAGCGGCTGCCAAAGGGCTTTCCAACGAGGCGCGGCTTTCCATCCTCGCTCTTCGGGCGTGGGAGCTGTGGCCAGAGCCGCGGCCCTACCGGAAAATGCTTCGCAGGCTGACGCAGCGGAGCAAGGTGGGCGCCGGTGGCGCCGAGGCTGACGGCCGCCGCAAAGCCCGCAGCCACACGGGCTGTGGGGCCACGCGAGCGGCTGCCAAAGAGCTTTCCAACGAGGCACGGCTTTCCCTCCTTGTTCTTCGGGCCTGGGAGCTGTGGCCAGAGCCGCGGCCCTACCGGAAAATGCTTCGCAGGCTGGCGCGGCGGCGCCAGGTGGGTCCCGGTGGCGCCGAGGCTGACGGTCGCCGGAAATCCCGCAGCCCCAAGGGCTGTGGGGCCACGCGAGCGGCTGCCAAAGAGCTTTCCAACGAGGCATGGCTTTCCCTCCTGGCTCTTCGGGCGTGGGAGCTGTGGCCAGAGCCGCGGCCCTACCAGAAAATGCTTCGCAGGCTGGCGCGGCAGCGCCACGTGGGCGCCGGTGGTGCCGAGGCTGACGGCCGCCGCAAAGCCCGCAGCCCCACGGGCTGTGGGGCCACGCGAACGGCTGCCAAAGGGATTTCCAAAGAGGCGCGGCTTTCCCTCCTGGCTCTTCGGGCGTGGGAGCTGTGGCCAGAGCCGCGGCCCTAACGGAAAATGCTTCGCAGGCTGGCGCGGCAGCGCCACGTGGGCGCCGGTGGTGCCGAGGCTGACGGCCGCCGCAAAGCCCGCAGCCCCACGGGCTGTGGGGCCACGCGAGCGGCTGCCAAAGAGCTTTCCAACGAGGCACGGCTTTCCCTCCTGGCTCTTCGGGCGTGGGAGCTGTGTCCAGAGCCGCGGCCCTACCGGAAAATGCTTCGCAGGCTGACGCAGCGGAGCAAGGTGGGCGCCGGTGGCGCCGAGGCTGACGGCCGCCGCAAAGCCCGCAGCCACACGGGCTGTGGGGCCACGCGAGCGGCTGCCAAAGAGCTTTCCAACGAGGCACGGCTTTCCCTCCTTGTTCTTCGGGCCTGGGAGCTGTGGCCAGAGCCGCGGCCCTACCGGAAAATGCTTCGCAGGCTGGCGCGGCGGCGCCAGGTGGGTCCCGGTGGCGCCGAGGCTGACGGTCGCCGGAAATCCCGCAGCCCCAAGGGCTGTGGGGCCACGCGAGCGGCTGCCAAAGAGCTTTCCAACGAGGCATGGCTTTCCCTCCTGGCTCTTCGGGCGTGGGAGCTGTGGCCAGAGCCGCGGCCCTACCAGAAAATGCTTCGCAGGCTGGCGCGGCAGCGCCACGTGGGCGCCGGTGGTGCCGAGGCTGACGGCCGCCGCAAAGCCCGCAGCCCCACGGGCTGTGGGGCCACGCGAACGGCTGCCAAAGGGATTTCCAAAGAGGCGCGGCTTTCCCTCCTGGCTCTTCGGGCGTGGGAGCTGTGGCCAGAGCCGCGGCCCTAACGGAAAATGCTTCGCAGGCTGGCGCGGCAGCGCCACGTGGGCGCCGGTGGTGCCGAGGCTGACGGCCGCCGCAAAGCCCGCAGCCCCACGGGCTGTGGGGCCACGCGAGCGGCTGCCAAAGAGCTTTCCAACGAGGCACGGCTTTCCCTCCTGGCTCTTCGGGCGTGGGAGCTGTGTCCAGAGCCGCGGCCCTACCGGAAAATGCTTCGCAGGCTGGCGCAGCGGCGCCAGGTGGGCGACAGTGTCGCAAAGGCTGACGGCCGCCGCAAAGCCCGCAGCCCCATGGGCTGTGGGGTCACGCGAGCGGCTGCCAAAGAGCTTTCCAACGAGGCACGGTTTTCCCTCCTGGCTCTTCGGGCGTGGGAGCTGTGGCCAGAGCCACGGCCCTACCGGAAAATGCTTCGCAGGCTGGCGCGGCGCTGCCAGGTGCGTCCCGGTGGCGCCGAGGCTGACGTCCCCCGCAAAGCCCGCAGCCCCACGGGCTGTGGGGCCACGCGAACGGCTGCCAAAGGGCTTTCCAAAGAGGCGCGGCTTTCCATCCTCGCTCTTCGGGCGTGGTAGCTGTGGCCAGAGCCGCGGCCCTAACCGAAAATGCTTCGCAGGCTGGCGCGGCAGCGCTACGTGGGCGCCGGTAGCGCCGAGGCTGTCGGCAGCCGCAAAGCCCGCAGCCCCACGGGCTGTGGGGCCACGCGAGCGGCTTCGAAAGAGCTTTCCAACGAGGCACGGCTTTCCCTCCTGGCTCTTCGGGAGTGGGAGCTGTGGCCAGAGCCGCGGCCCTACCCGAAAATGCTTCGCAGGCTGGCGCGGCGGCGCCAGGTGGGTCCCGGTGGCGCCGAGGCTGACGGCCGCCGCAAAGCCCGCAGCCCCACGGGCTGTGGGGCCATGCGAGCGGCTGCCAAAGAGCTTTCCAACGAGGCACGGCTTTCCCTCCTGGCTCTTCGGGCGTGGGAGCTGTGGCCAGAGCCGCGGCCCTACCGGAAAATGCTTCGCAGGCTGGCGCGGCGGCGCCAGGTGGGTCCCGGTGGCGCCGAGGCTGACGGCCGCCGGAAAGCCCGCAGACCCATGGGCTGTGGGGCCACGCGAGCGGCTGCCAAAGAGCTTTCCAACGAGGCACGGCTTTCCCTCCTGGCTCTTCGGGCGTGGGAGCTGTGGCCATAGCCGCGGCCCTACCGGAAAATGCTTCGCAGGCTGGCGCGGCGGCGCCACGTGGGCGCCGGTGGCGCCGAGGCTGACGGCTGCCGCAAAGCCCGCAGCCCCACGGGCTGTGGGGCCACGCGAGCGGCTGCCAAAGGGCTTTCCAACGAGGCGCGGCTTTCCATCCTCGCTCTTCGGGCGTGGGAGCTGTGGCCAGAGCCGCGGCCCTACCGGAAAATGCTTCGCAGGCTGACGCAGCGGAGCAAGGTGGGCGCCGGTGGCGCCAAGGCTGACGGCCGCCGCAAAGCCCGCAGCCCCACGGGCTGTGGGGCCACGCGAGCGGCTGCCAAAGAGCTTTCCAACGAGGCACGGCTTTCCCTCCTGGCTCTTCGGGCGTGGGAGCTGTGGCCAGAGCCGCGGCCCTACCGGAAAATGCTTCGCAGGCTGGCGCGGCGGCGCCAGGTGGGTCCCGGTGGCGCCGAGGCTGACGGCCGCCGAAAAGCCCGCAGCCCCACGGGCTGTGGGGCCACGTGAGCGCCTGCCAAAGGGCTTTCCAACGAGGCGCGGCTTTCCATCCTCGCTCTTCGGGCGTGGGAGCTGTGGTCAGAGACGCGGCCCTACCGGAAAATGCTTCGCAGGCTGGCGCGGCGGCGCCACGTGGGCGCCGGTGGCGCCGAGGCTGACGGCTGCCGCAAAGCCCGCAGCCCCATGGGCTGTGGGGTCACGCGAGCGGCTGCCAAAGAGATTTCCAACGAGGCACGGTTTTCCCTCCTGGCTCTTCGGGCGTGGGAGCTGTGGCCAGAGCCGCGGCCCTACCCGAAAATGCTTCGCAGCCTGGCGCGGCGGCGCCACGTGGGCGCCGGTGGCGCCGAGGCTGACGGCTGCCGAAAAGCCCGCAGCCCCACGGGCTGTGGGGCCACGCGAGCGGCTGCCAAAGGGCTTTCCAACGAGGCGCGGCTTTCCATCCTCGCTCTTCGGGCGTGGGAGCTGTGGCCAGAGCCGCGGCCCTACCGGAAAATGCTTCGCAGGCTGACGCAGCGGAGCAAGGTGGGCGCCGGTGGCGCCGAGGCTGACGGCCGCCGCAAAGCCCGCAGCCACACGGGCTGTGGGGCCACGCGAGCGGCTGCCAAAGAGCTTTCCAACGAGGCACGGCTTTCCCTCCTTGGTCTTCGGGCCTGGGAGCTGTGGCCAGAGCCGCGGCCCTACCGGAAAATGCTTCGCAGGCTGGCGCGGCGGCGCCAGGTGGGTCCCGGTGGCGCCGAGGCTGACGGTCGCCGGAAAGCCCGCAGCCCCAAGGGCTGTGGGGCCACGCGAGCGGCTGCCAAAGAGCTTTCCAACGAGGCATGGCTTTCCCTCCTGGCTCTTCGGGCGTGGGAGCTGTGGCCAGAGCCGCGGCCCTACCGGAAAATGCTTCGCAGGCTGGCGCGGCGGCGCCAGGTGGGCGCTGGTGGCGCCGAGGCTGACGGCTGCCGCAAAGCCCGCAGCCCCACGGGCTGTGGGGCCACGCGAGCGGCTGCCAAAGGGCTTTCCAACGAGGCGCGGCTTTCCATCCTCGCTCTTCGGGCGTGGGAGCTGTGGCCAGAGCCGCGGCCCTACCGGAAAATGCTTCGCAGGCTGACGCAGCGGAGCAAGGTGGGCGCCGGTGGCGCCAAGGCTGACGGCCGCCGCAAAGCCCGCAGCCCCACGGGCTGTGGGGCCACGCGAGCGGCTGCCAAAGAGCTTTCCAACGAGGCACGGCTTTCCCTCCTGGCTCTTCGGGCGTGGTAGCTGTGGCCAGAGCCGCGGCCCTACCGGAAAATGCTTCGCAGGCTGGCGCGGCGGCGCCAGGTGGGTCCCGGTGGCGCCGAGGCTGACGGCCGCCGCAAAGCCCGCAGCCCCACGGGCTGTGGGGCCACGCGAGCGGCTGCCAAAGGGCTTTCCAACGAGGCGCGGCTTTCCATCCTCGCTCTTCGGGCGTGGGATCTGTGGCCAGAGCCGCGGCCCTACCGGAAAATGCTTCGCAGGCTGGCGCGGCAGCGCCACGTGGGCGCCGGTGGTGCCGAGGCTGACGGCCGCCGCAAAGCCCGCAGCCCCACGGGCTGTGGGGCCACGCGAACGGCTGCCAAAGGGCTTTCCAAAGAGGCGCGGCTTTCCCTCCTGGCTCTTCGGGCGTGGGAGCTGTGGCCAGAGCCGCGGCCCTACCCGAAAATGCTTCGCAGGCTGGCGCGGCAGCGCCACGTGGGCGCCGGTGGTGCCGAGGCTGACGGCCGCCGCAAAGCCCGCAGCCCCACGGGCTGTGGGGCCACGCGAGCGGCTGCCAAAGAGCTTTCCAACGAGGCACGGCTATCCCTCCTGGCTCTTCGGGCGTGGGAGCTGTGTCCAGAGCCGCGGCCCTACCGGAAAATGCTTCGCAGGCTGGCGCAGCGGCGCCAGGTGGGCGACAGTGTCGCAAAGGCTGACGGCCGCCGCAAAGCCCGCAGCCCCATGGGCTGTGGGGTCACGCGAGCGGCTGCCAAAGAGCTTTCCAACGAGGCACGGTTTTCCCTCCTGGCTCTTCGGGCGTGGGAGCTGTGGCCAGAGCCACGGCCCTACCGGAAAATGCTTCGCAGGCTGGCGCGGCGCTGCCAGGTGCGTCCCGGTGGCACCGAGGCTGACGGCCCCCGCAAAGCCCGCAGCCCCACGGGCTGTGGGGCCACGCGAACGGCTGCCAAAGGGCTTTCCAAAGAGGCGCGGCTTTCCATCCTCGCTCTTCGGGCGTGGTAGCTGTGGCCAGAGCCGCGGCCCTACCCGAAAATGCTTCGCAGGCTGGCGCGGCAGCGCTACGTGGGCGCCGGTGGCGCCGAGGCTGACGGCAGCCGCAAAGCCCGCAGCCCCACGGGCTGTGGGGCCACGCGAGCGGCTTCGAAAGAGCTTTCCAACGAGGCACGGCTTTCCCTCCTGGCTCTTCGGGAGTGGGAGCTGTGGCCAGAGCCGCGGCCCTACCCGAAAATGCTTCGCAGGCTGGCGCGGCGGCGCCACGTGGGCGCCGGTGGTGCCGAGGCTGACGGACGCCGCAAAGCCCGCAGCCCCACGGGCTGTGGGGCCACGCGAGCGGCTGCCAAAGAGCTTTCCAACGAGGCATGGCTTTCCCTCCTGGCTATTCGGGCGTGGGAGCTGTGGCCAGAGCCGCGGCCGCACCGGAAAATGCTTCGCAGGCTGGCGCGGCGGCGCCAGGTGGGCGCCGGTGGCGCCGAGGCTGACGGCTGCCGCAAAGCCCGCAGCCCCACGGGCTGTGAGGCCACGCAAGCGGCTGACAAAGGGCTTTCCAACGAGGCGCGGCTTTCCATCCTCGCTCTTTGGGCGTGGGAGCTGTGGCCAGAGCCGCGGCCCTACCGGAAAATGCTTCGCAGGCTGACGCAGCGGAGCAAGGTGGGCGCCGGTGGCGCCGAGGCTGACGGCCGCCGCAAAGCCCGCAGCCCCACGGGCTGTGGGGCCACGCGAGCGGCTGCCAAAGAGCTTTCCAACGAGGCACGGCTTTCCCTCCTGGCTCTTCGGGCCTGGGAGCTGTGGCCAGAGCCGCGGCCCTACCGGAAAATGCTTCGCAGGCTGGCGCGGCGGCGCCAGGTGGGTCCCGGTGGCGCCGAGGCTGACGGCCGCCGCAAAGCCCGCAGCCGCACGGGCTGTGGGGCCACGAGAGCGGCTGCCAAAGGGCTTTCCAACGAGGCGCGGCTTTCCATCCTCGCTCTTCGGGCGTGGGAGCTGTGGCCAGAGCCGCGGCCCTACCGGAAAATGCTTCGCAGGCTGGCTCGGCAGCGCCACGTGGGCGCCGGTGGTGCCGAGGCTGACGGCCGCCGCAAAGCCCGCAGCCCCACGGGCTGTGGGGCCACGCGAGAGGCTGCCAAAGGGCTTTCCAACGAGGCGCGGCTTTCCATCCTCGCTCTTCGGGCGTGGGAGCTGTGGCCAGAGCCGCGGCCCTACCGGAAAATGCTTCGCAGGCTGGCGCGGCGGCGCCAGGTGGGTCCCGGTGGCGCCGAGGCTGACGGCCGCCGGAAAGCCCGCAGACCCATGGGATGTGGGGCCACGCGAGCGGCTGCCAAAGAGCTTTCCAACGAGGCATGGCTTTCCCTCCTGGCTCTTCGGGCGTGGGAGATGTGGCCAGAGCCGCGGCCCTACCGGAAAATGCTTCGCAGGCTGGCGCGGCGGCGCCAGGTGGGCGCCGGTGGCGCCGAGGCTGACGGCTGCCGCAAAGCCCGCAGCCCCACGGGCTGTGGGGCCACGCGAGCGGCTGCCAAAGGGCTTTCCAACGAGGCGCGGCTTTCCATCCTCGTTCTTCGGGCGTGGGAGCTGTGGCCAGAGCCGCGGCCCTACCGGAAAATGCTTCGCAGGCTGACGCAGCGGAGCAAGGTGGGCGCCGGTGGCGCCAAGGCTGACGGCCGCCGCAAAGCCCGCAGCCCCACGGGCTGTGGGGCCACGCGAGCGGCTGCCAAAGAGCTTTCCAACGAGGCACGGCTTTCCCTCCTGGCTCTTCGGGCGTGGGAGCTGTGGCCAGAGCCGCGGCCCTACCGGAAAATGCTTTGCAGGCTGGCGCGGCGGCGCCAGGTGGGTCCCGGTGGCGCCGAGGCTGACGGCCGCCGCAAAGCCCACAGCCCCACGGGCTGTGGGGCCACGCGAGCGCCTGCCAAAGGGCTTTCCAACGAGGCGCGGCTTTCCATCCTCGCTCTTCGGGCGTGGTAGCTGTGGCCAGAGCCGCGGCCCTACCCGAAAATGCTTCGCAGGCTGGCGCGGCAGCGCTACGTGGGCGCCGGTGGCGCCGAGGCTGACGGCAGCCGCAAAGCCCGCAGCCCCACGGGCTGTGGGGCCACGCGAGCGGCTTCGAAAGAGCTTTCCAACGAGGCACGGCTTTCCCTCCTGGCTCTTCGGGAGTGGGAGCTGTGGCCAGAGCCGCGGCCCTACCCGAAAATGCTTCGCAGGCTGGCGCGGCGGCGCCACGTGGGCGCCGGTGGTGCCGAGGCTGACGGACGCCGCAAAGCCCGCAGCACCACGGGCTGTGGGGCCACGCGAGCGGCTGCCAAAGAGCTTTCCAACGAGGCATGGCTTTCCCTCCTGGCTATTCGGGCGTGGGAGCTGTGGCCAGAGCCGCGGCCGCACCGGAAAATGCTTCGCAGGCTGGCGCGGCGGCGCCAGGTGGGCGCCGGTGGCGCCGAGGCTGACGGCTGCCGCAAAGCCCGCAGCCCCACGGGCTGTGAGGCCACGCAAGCGGCTGACAAAGGGCTTTCCAACGAGGCGCGGCTTTCCATCCTCGCTCTTTGGGCGTGGGAGCTGTGGCCAGAGCCGCGGCCCTACCGGAAAATGCTTCGCAGGCTGACGCAGCGGAGCAAGGTGGGCGCCGGTGGCGCCGAGGCTGACGGCCGCCGCAAAGCCCGCAGCCCCACGGGCTGTGGGGCCACGCGAGCGGCTGCCAAAGAGCTTTCCAACGAGGCACGGCTTTCCCTCCTGGCTCTTCGGGCCTGGGAGCTGTGGCCAGAGCCGCGGCCCTACCGGAAAATGCTTCGCAGGCTGGCGCGGCGGCGCCAGGTGGGTCCCGGTGGCGCCGAGGCTGACGGCCGCCGCAAAGCCCGCAGCCGCACGGGCTGTGGGGCCACGAGAGCGGCTGCCAAAGGGCTTTCCAACGAGGCGCGGCTTTCCATCCTCGCTCTTCGGGCGTGGGAGCTGTGGCCAGAGCCGCGGCCCTACCGGAAAATGCTTCGCAGGCTGGCTCGGCAGCGCCACGTGGGCGCCGGTGGTGCCGAGGCTGACGGCCGCCGCAAAGCCCGCAGCCCCACGGGATGTGGGGCCACGCGAGAGGCTGCCAAAGGGCTTTCCAACGAGGCGCGGCTTTCCCTCCTGGCTCTTCGGGCGTGGGAGCTGTGGCCAGAGCCGCGGCCCTACCGGAAAATGCTTCGCAGGCTGGCGCGGCGGCGCCAGGTGGGTCCCGGTGGCGCCGAGGCTGACGGCCGCCGGAAAGCCCGCAGACCCATGGGATGTGGGGCCACGCGAGCGGCTGCCAAAGAGCTTTCCAACGAGGCATGGCTTTCCCTCCTGTCTCTTCGGGCGTGGGAGATGTGGCCAGAGCCGCGGCCCTACCGGAAAATGCTTCGCAGGCTGGCGCGGCGGCGCCAGGTGGGCGCCGGTGGCGCCGAGGCTGACGGCTGCCGCAAAGCCCGCAGCCCCACGGGCTGTGGGGCCACGCGAGCGGCTGCCAAAGGGCTTTCCAACGAGGCGCGGCTTTCCATCCTCGTTCTTCGGGCGTGGGAGCTGTGGCCAGAGCCGCGGCCCTACCGGAAAATGCTTCGCAGGCTGACGCAGCGGAGCAAGGTGGGCGCCGGTGGCGCCAAGGCTGACGGCCGCCGCAAAGCCCGCAGCCCCACGGGCTGTGGGGCCACGCAAGCGGCTGCCAAAGAGCTTTCCAACGAGGCACGGCTTTCCCTCCTGGCTCTTCGGGCGTGGGAGCTGTGGCCAGAGCCGCGGCCCTACCGGAAAATGCTTTGCAGGCTGGCGCGGCGGCGCCAGGTGGGTCCCGGTGGCGCCGAGGCTGACGGCCGCCGCAAAGCCCACAGCCCCACGGGCTGTGGGGCCACGCGAGCGCCTGCCAAAGGGCTTTCCAACGAGGCGCGGCTTTCCATCCTCGCTCTTCGGGTGTGGGAGCTGTGGCCAGAGCCGCGGCCCTACCGGAAAATGCTTCGCAGGCTGGCACGGCAGCGCCACGTGGGCGCCGGTGGTGCCGAGGCTGACGGCCGCCGCAAAGCCCGCAGCCCCACGGGCTGTGGGGCCACGCGAGCGGCTGCCAAAGAGCTTTCCAACGCGGCAGGGCTTTCCCTCCTGGCTCTTTGGGCGTGGGAGCTGTGGTCAGAGACGCGGCCCTACCCGAAAATGCTTCGCAGGCTGGCGCGGCGGCGCCAGGTGGGCGCCGGTGTCGCCGAGGCTGACGGCCGCCGCAAAGCCCGCAGCCCCACGGGCTGTGGGGCCACGCGAGCGGCTGCCAAAGAGCTTTCCAACGAGGCACGGCTTTCCCTCCTGGCCCTTCGGGCGTGGGAGCTGTGGCCAGAGACGCGGCCCTACCCGAAAATGCTTCGCAGGCTGGCACGGCGGCGCCACGTGGGCGCCGGTGGCGCCAAGGCTGACGGCCGCCACAAAGCCCGCAGCCCCACGGGCTGTGGGGCCACGCGAGCGGCTGCCAAAGGGCTTTCCAAAGAGGCGCGGCTTTCCATCCTCGCTCTTCGGGCGTGGTAGCTGTGGCCAGAGCCGCGGCCCTACCCGAAAATGCTTCGCAGGCTGGCGCGGCAGCGCTACATGGGCGCCGGTGGCGCCGAGGCTGACGGCAGCCGCAAAGCCCGCAGCCCCACGGGCTGTGGGGCCACGCGAGCGGCTTCGAAAGAGCTTTCCAACGAGGCACGGCTTTCCCTCCTGGCTCTTCGGGAGTGGGAGCTGTGGCCAGAGCCGCGGCCCTACCCGAAAATGCTTCGCAGGCTGGCGCGGCGGCTCCACGTGGGCGCCGGTGGTGCCGAGGCTGACGGACGCCGCAAAGCCCGCAGCCCCACGGGCTGTGGGGCCACGCGAGCGGCTGCCAAAGAGCTTTCCAACGAGGCACGGCTTTCCCTCCTGGCTCTTCGGGCGTGGTAGCTGTGGCCAGAGCCGCGGCCCTACCGGAAAATGCTTCGCAGGCTGGCGCGGCGGCGCCAGGTGGGTCCCGGTGGCGCCGAGGCTGACGGCCGCCGCAAAGCCCGCAGCCCCACGGGCTGTGGGGCCACGCGAGCGGCTGCCAAAGGGCTTTCCAACGAGGCGCGGCTTTCCATCCTCGCTCTTCGGGCGTGGGATCTGTGGCCAGAACCGCGGCCCTACCGGAAAATGCTTCGCAGGCTGGCGCGGCAGCGCCACGTGGGCGCCGGTGGTGCCGAGGCTGACGGCCGCCGCAAAGCCCGCAGCCCCACGGGCTGTGGGGCCACGCGAACGGCTGCCAAAGGGCTTTCCAAAGAGGCGCGGCTTTCCCTCCTGGCTCTTCGGGCGTGGGAGCTGTGGCCAGAGCCGCGGCCCTACCCGAAAATGCTTCGCAGGCTGGCGCGGCAGCGCCACGTGGGCGCCGGTGGTGCCGAGGCTGACGGCCGCCGCAAAGCCCGCAGCCCCACGGGCTGTGGGGCCACGCGAGCGGCTGCCAAAGGGCTTTCCAACGAGGCACGGCTATCCCTCCTGGCTCTTCGGGCGTGGGAGCTGTGTCCAGAGCCGCGGCCCTACCGGAAAATGCTTCGCAGGCTGGCGCAGCGGCGCCAGGTGGGCGACAGTGTCGCAAAGGCTGACGGCCGCCGCAAAGCCCGCAGCCCCATGGGCTGTGGGGTCACGCGAGCGGCTGCCAAAGAGCTTTCCAACGAGGCACGGTTTTCCCTCCTGGCTCTTCGGGCGTGGGAGCTGTGGCCAGAGCCACGGCCCTACCGGAAAATGCTTCGCAGGCTGGCGCGGCGCTGCCAGGTGCGTCCCGGTGGCGCCGAGGCTGACGGCCCCCGCAAAGCCCGCAGCCCCACGGGCTGTGGGGCCACGCGAACGGCTGCCAAAGGGCTTTCCAAAGAGGCGCGGCTTTCCATCCTCGCTCTTCGGGCGTGGTAGCTGTGGCCAGAGCCGCGGCCCTACCCGAAAATGCTTCGCAGGCTGGCGCGGCAGCGCTACGTGGGCGCCGGTGGCGCCGAGGCTGACGGCAGCCGCAAAGCCCGCAGCCCCACGGGCTGTGGGGCCACGCGAGCGGCTTCGAAAGAGCTTTCCAACGAGGCACGGCTTTCCCTCCTGGCTCTTCGGGAGTGGGAGCTGTGGCCAGAGCCGCGGCCCTACCCGAAAATGCTTCGCAGGCTGGCGCGGCGGCGCCACGTGGGCGCCGGTGGTGCCGAGGCTGACGGACGCCGCAAAGCCCGCAGCCCCACGGGCTGTGGGGCCACGCGAGCGGCTGCCAAAGAGCTTTCCAACGAGGCATGGCTTTCCCTCCTGGCTATTCGGGCGTGGGAGCTGTGGCCAGAGCCGCGGCCCTACCGGAAAATGCTTCGCAGGCTGACGCAGCGGAGCAAGGTGGGCGCCGGTGGCGCCGAGGCTGACGGCCGCCGCAAAGCCCGCAGCCCCACGGGCTGTGGGGCCACGCGAGCGGCTGCCAAAGAGCTTTCCAACGAGGCACGGCTTTCCCTCCTGGCTCTTCGGGCCTGGGAGCTGTGGCCAGAGCCGCGGCCCTACCGGAAAATGCTTCGCAGGCTGGCGCGGCGGCGCCAGGTGGGTCCCGGTGGCGCCGAGGCTGACGGCCGCCGCAAAGCCCGCAGCCGCACGGGCTGTGGGGCCACGAGAGCGGCTGCCAAAGGGCTTTCCAACGAGGCGCGGCTTTCCATCCTCGCTCTTCGGGCGTGGGAGCTGTGGCCAGAGCCGCGGCCCTACCGGAAAATGCTTCGCAGGCTGGCTCGGCAGCGCCACGTGGGCGCCGGTGGTGCCGAGGCTGACGGCCGCCGCAAAGCCCGCAGCCCCACGGGATGTGGGGCCACGCGAGCGGCTGCCAAAGGGCTTTCCAACGAGGCGCGGCTTTCCATCCTCGTTCTTCGGGCGTGGGAGCTGTGGCCAGAGCCGCGGCCCTACCGGAAAATGCTTCGCAGGCTGACGCAGCGGAGCAAGGTGGGCGCCGGTGGCGCCAAGGCTGACGGCCGCCGCAAAGCCCGCAGCCCCACGGGCTGTGGGGCCACGCAAGCGGCTGCCAAAGAGCTTTCCAACGAGGCACGGCTTTCCCTCCTGGCTCTTCGGGCGTGGGAGCTGTGGCCAGAGCCGCGGCCCTACCGGAAAATGCTTTGCAGGCTGGCGCGGCGGCGCCAGGTGGGTCCCGGTGGCGCCGAGGCTGACGGCCGCCGCAAAGCCCACAGCCCCACGGGCTGTGGGGCCACGCGAGCGCCTGCCAAAGGGCTTTCCAACGAGGCGCGGCTTTCCATCCTCGCTCTTCGGGTGTGGGAGCTGTGGCCAGAGCCGCGGCCCTACCGGAAAATGCTTCGCAGGCTGGCACGGCAGCGCCACGTGGGCGCCGGTGGTGCCGAGGCTGACGGCCGCCGCAAAGCCCGCAGCCCCACGGGCTGTGGGGCCACGCGAGCGGCTGCCAAAGAGCTTTCCAACGCGGCAGGGCTTTCCCTCCTGGCTCTTTGGGCGTGGGAGCTGTGGTCAGAGACGCGGCCCTACCCGAAAATGCTTCGCAGGCTGGCGCGGCGGCGCCAGGTGGGCGCCGGTGTCGCCGAGGCTGACGGCCGCCGCAAAGCCCGCAGCCCCACGGGCTGTGGGGCCACGCGAGCGGCTGCCAAAGAGCTTTCCAACGAGGCACGGCTTTCCCTCCTGGCCCTTCGGGCGTGGGAGCTGTGGCCAGAGCCGCGGCCCTACCGGAAAATGCTTCGCAGGCTGGCACGGCAGCGCCACGTGGGCGCCGGTGGTGCCGAGGCTGACGGCCGCCGCAAAGCCCGCAGCCCCACGGGCTGTGGGGCCACGCGAGCGGCTGCCAAAGAGCTTTCCAACGAGGCACGGCTTTCCCTCCTGGCTCTTCGGGAGTGGGAGCTGTGGCCAGAGCCGCGGCCCTACCCGAAAATGCTTCGCAGGCTGGCGCGGCGGCGCCACGTGGGCGCCGGTGGTGCCGAGGCTGACGGACGCCGCAAAGCCCGCAGCCCCACGGGCTGTGGGGCCACGCGAGCGGCTGCCAAAGAGCTTTCCAACGAGGCATGGCTTTCCCTCCTGGCTATTCGGGCGTGGGAGCTGTGTCCAGAGCCGCGGCCCTACCGGAAAATGCTTCGCAGGCTGACGCAGCGGAGCAAGGTGGGCGCCGGTGGCGCCGAGGCTGACGGCCGCCGCAAAGCCCGCAGCCCCACGGGCTGTGGGGCCACGCGAGCGGCTGCCAAAGAGCTTTCCAACGAGGCACGGCTTTCCCTCCTGGCTCTTCGGGCCTGGGAGCTGTGGCCAGAGCCGCGGCCCTACCGGAAAATGCTTCGCAGGCTGGCGTGGCGGCGCCAGGTGGGTCCCGGTGGCGCCGAGGCTGACGGCCGCCGCAAAGCCCGCAGCCGCACGGGCTGTGGGGCCACGAGAGCGGCTGCCAAAGGGCTTTCCAACGAGGCGCGGCTTTCCATCCTCGCTCTTCGGGCGTGGGAGCTGTGGCCAGAGCCGCGGCCCTACCGGAAAATGCTTCCCAGGCTGGCGCGGCAGCGCCACGTGGGCGCCGGTGGTGCCGAGGCTGACGGCCGCCGCAAAGCCCGCAGCCCCACGGGATGTGGGGCCACGCGAGAGGCTGCCAAAGGGCTTTCCAACGAGGCGCGGCTTTCCATCCTCGCTCTTCGGGCGTGGGAGCTGTGGCCAGAGCCGCGGCCCTACCGGAAAATGCTTCGCAGGCTGGCGCGGCGGCGCCAGGTGGGTCCCGGTGGCGCCGAGGCTGACGGCCGCCGGAAAGCCCGCAGCCCCATGGGATGTGGGGCCACGCGAGCGGCTGCCAAAGAGCTTTCCAACGAGGCATGGCTTTCCCTCCTGGCTCTTCGGGCGTGGGAGCTGTGGCCAGAGCCGCGGCCCTACCGGAAAATGCTTCGCAGGCTGGCGCGGCGGCGCCAGGTGGGCGCCGGTGGCGCCGAGGCTGACGGCTGCCGCAAAGCCCGCAGCCCCACGGGCTGTGGGGCCACGCGAGCGGCTGCCAAAGGGCTTTCCAACGAGGCGCGGCTTTCCATCCTCGTTCTTCGGGCGTGGGAGCTGTGGCCAGAGCCGCGGCCCTACCGGAAAATGCTTCGCAGGCTGACGCAGCGGAGCAAGGTGGGCGCCGGTGGCGCCAAGGCTGACGGCCGCCGCAAAGCCCGCAGCCCCACGGGCTGTGGGGCCACGCGAGCGGCTGCCAAAGAGCTTTCCAACGAGGCACGGCTTTCCCTCCTGGCTCTTCGGGCGTGGGAGCTGTGGCCAGAGCCGCGGCCCTACCGGAAAATGCTTCGCAGGCTGGCGCGGCGGCGCCAGGTGGGTCCCGGTGGCGCCGAGGCTGACGGCCGCCGCAAAGCCCACAGCCCCACGGGCTGTGGGGCCACGCGAGCGCCTGCCAAAGGGCTTTCCAACGAGGCGCGGCTTTCCATCCTCGCTCTTCGGGCGTGGGAGCTGTGGCCAGAGCCGCGGCCCTACCGGAAAATGCTTCGCAGGCTGGCACGGCAGCGCCACGTGGGCGCCGGTGGTGCCGAGGCTGACGGCCGCCGCAAAGCCCGCAGCCCCACGGGCTGTGGGGCCACGCGAGCAGCTGCCAAAGAGCTTTCCAACGCGGCAGGGCTTTCCCTCCTGGCTCTTTGGGCGTGGGAGCTGTGGTCAGAGACGCGGCCCTACCCGAAAATGCTTCGCAGGCTGGCGCGGCAGCGCCAGGTGGGCGCCGGTGTCGCCGAGGCTGACGGCCGCCGCAAAGCCCGCAGCCCCACGGGCTGTGGGGCCACCCGAGCGGCTTCGAAAGAGGTTTCCAACGAGGCACGGCTTTCCCTCCTGGCCCTTCGGGCGTGGGAGCTGTGGCCAGAGACGCGGCCCTACCGGAAAATGCTTCGCAGGCTGGCGCGGCAGCGCCAGGTGGGCGCCGGTGGCGCCGAGGCTGACGGCCGCCGCAAAGCCCGCAGCCCCACGGGCTGTGGGGCCACGCGAGCGGCTGCCAAAGAGCTTTCCAACGAGGCACGGCTTTCCCTCCTGGCTCTTCGGGCATGGGAGCTGTGGCCAGAGCCGCGGCCCTACCGGAAAATGCTTCGCAGGCTGGCACGGCGGGGCCACGTGGGCGCCGGTGGCGCCAAGGCTGACGGCCGCCACAAAGCCCGCAGCCCCACGGGCTGTGGGGCCACGCGAGCGGCTGCCAAAGAGCTTTCCAACGAGGCATGGCTTTCTCTCCTGGCCCTTCGGGCGTGGGAGCTGTGGCCAGAGCCGCGGCCCTACCGGAAAATGCTTCGCAGGCTGGCGCGGCGGCGCCACGTGGGCGCCGGTGGCGCCGAGGCTGACGGCCGCCGCAAAGCCCGCAGCCCCATGGGCTGTGGGGTCACGCGAGCAGCTGCCAAAGAGCTTTCCAACGAGGCACGGTTTTCCCTCCTGGCTCTTCGGGCGTGGGAGCTGTGGCCAGAGCCACGGCCCTACCGGAAAATGCTTCGCAGGCTGGCGCGGCGGTGCCACGTGTGCGCCGGTGGCGCCGAGGCTGACGGCCCCCGCAAAGCCCGCAGCCCCACGGGCTGTGGGGCCACACGAACGGCTGCCAAAGGGCTTTCCAAAGAGGCGCGGCTTTCCATCCTCGCTCTTCGGGCGTGGTAGCTGTGGCCAGAGCCGCGGCCCTACCCGAAAATGCTTCGCAGGCTGGCGCGGCAGCGCTACGTGGGCGCCGGTGGCGCCGAGGCTGACGGCAGCCGCAAAGCCCGCAGCCCCACGGGCTGTGGGGCCACGCGAGCGGCTTCGAAAGAGCTTTCCAACGAGGCACGGCTTTCCCTCCTGGCTCTTCGGGAGTGGGAGCTGTGGCCAGAGCCGCGGCCCTACCCGAAAATGCTTCGCAGGCTGGCGCGGCGGCGCCACGTGGGCGCCGGTGGTGCCGAGGCTGACGGACGCCGCAAAGCCCGCAGCCCCATTGTCTGTGGGGCCACGCGAGCGGCTGCCAAAGAGCTTTCCAACGAGGCATGGCTTTCCCTCCTGGCTATTCGGGCGTGGGAGCTGTGGCCAGAGCCGCGGCCCCACCGGAAAATGCTTCGCAGGCTGGCGCGGCGGCGCCAGGTGGGCGCCGGTGGCACCGAGGCTGACGGCTGCCGCAAAGCCCGCACCCCCACGGGCTGTGGGGCCACGCGAGCGGCTGCCAAAGGGCTTTCCAACGAGGCGCGGCTTTCCATCCTCGCTCTTCGGGCGTGGGAGCTGTGGCCAGAGCCGCGGCCCTACCGGAAAATGCTTCGCAGGCTGACGCAGCGGAGCAAGGTGGGCGCCGGTGGCGCCAAGGCTGACGGCCGCCGCAAAGCCCGCAGCCCCACGGGCTGTGGGGCCACGCGAACGGCTGCCAAAGAGCTTTCCAACGAGGCACGGCTTTCCCTCCTGGCTCTTCGGGCGTGGGAGCTGTGGCCAGAGCCACGGCCCTACCGGAAAATGCTTCGCAGGCTGGCGCGGCGGCGCCAGGTGGGTCCCGGTGGCGCCGAGGCTGACGGCTGCCGCAAAGCCCGCAGCCCCACGGGCTGTGGGGCCACGCGAGCGCCTGCCAAAGGGCTTTCCAACGAGGCGCGGCTTTCCCTCCTGGCTCTTCGGGCGTGGGAGCTGTGGCCAGAGCCGCGGCCCTACCGGAAAATGCTTCGCAGGCTGGCACGGCAGCGCCACGTGGGCGCCGGTGGTGCCGAGGCTGACGGCCTCCGCAAAGCCCGCAGCCCCACGGGCTGTGGGGCCACGCGAGCGGCTGCCAAAGAGCTTTCCAACGCGGCAGGGCTTTCCCTCCTGGCTCTTTGGGCGTGGGAGCTGTGGCCAGAGCCGCGGCCCTACCGGAAAATGCTTCGCAGGCTGGCGCGGCGGCGCCACGTGGGCGCCGGTGGCGCCGAGGCTGACGGCCGCCGCAAAGCCCGCAGCCTCATGGGCTGTGGGGTCACGCGAGCGGCTGCCAAAGAGCTTTCCAATGAGGCACAGCTTTCCCTCCTGGCTCTTCGGGCGTGGGAGCTGTGGCCAGAGCCGCGGCCCTACCGGAAAATGCTATGCAGGCTGGCGCAGCGGTGCCACGTGTGCGTCGGTGGCGCCGAGGCTGACGGCCGCCGCAAAGCCCGCAGCCCCACGAGCTGTGGGGCCACGCGAGCGGCTGCCAAAGAGCTTTCCAACGAGGCACGGCTTTCCCTCCTGGCTCTTTGGGCGTGGGAGCTGTGGCCAGAGCCGCGGCCCTACCGGAAAATGCTACGCAGGCTGGCGCAGCGGTGCCACGTGTGCGTCGGTGGCGCCGAGGCTGACGGCCGCCGCAAAGCCCGCAGCCCCACGAGCTGTGGGGCCACGCGAGCGGCTGCCAAAGAGCTTTCCAACGAGGCACGGCTTTCCCTCCTGGCTCTTTGGGCGTGGGAGCTGTGGCCAGAGCCGCGGCCCTACCCGAAAATGCTTCGAAGGCTGACGCGGCGGCGCCACGTGGGCGCCGGTGGCGCCGAGGCTGACGGCCGCCGCAAAGCCCGCAGCCCCACGGGCTGTGGGGCCACGCGAGCGGCTGCCAAAGAGCTTTCCAACGAGGCGCGGCTTTCCCTCCTTGGTCTTCGGGCCTGGGAGCTGTCGCCAGAGCCGCGGCCCTACCAGAAAATGCTTCGCCGGCTGGCGCGGCGGCGCCACGTGAGCGCCGGTGGCGCCAAGGCTGACGGCCGCCGCAAAGCATGCAGCCCCACGGGCTGTGGGGCCACGCGAGCGGCTGCCAAAGAGCTTTCCAACGAGGCACGGCTTTCCCTCCTGGCTTTTCGGGCGTGGGAGCTGTGGCTAGAGCCGCGGCCCTAACGGAAAATGCTTCGCAGGCTGACGCAGCGGAGGAAGGTGGGCGCCGGTGGCGCCAACGCTGACGGCCTCCGCAAACCCCGCAGCCCCACGGGCTGTGGGGCCACGCGAGCGGCTGCGTAAGAGCTTTCCAACAGGGCACGGCTTTCCCTCCTGGCTCTTTGGGCGTGGGAGCTGTGGCCAGAGCCGCGGCCCTACCGGAAAATGCTTCGCAGGCTGGCGCCGCGGCGCAAAATGGGCGCCGGTGGCGCCGAGGCTGACGGCCGCCGAAAAGCCCGCAGCCCCACGGGCTGTGGGGCCACGCGAGCGGCTGCCAAAGAGCTTTCCAACGAGGCACGGCTTTCCCTCCTGGCTCTTCGGGCGTGGGAGCTGTGGCCAGAGCCGCGGCCCTACCCGAAAATGCTTCGCAGGCTGACGCAGCGGAGCAAGGTGGGCGCCGGTGGCGCCAACGCTGACGGCCTCCGCAAAGCCCGCAGCCCCACGGGCTGTGGGGCCACGCGAGCGGCTGCGTAAGAGCTTTCCAACAGGGCACGGCTTTCCCTCCTGGCTCTTTGGGCGTGGGAGCTGTGGTCAGAGCCGCGGCCCTACCGGAAAATGCTTCGCAGGCTGGAGCGGCGGCGCCACGTGGGCGCCGGTGGCGCCGAGGGTGACGGCCGCCGAAAAGCCCGCAGCCCCACGGGCTGTGGGGCCACGCGAGCGGCTGCCAAAGAGCTTTCCAACGAGGCACGGCTTTGCCTCCTGGCTATTCGGGAGTGGGAGCTGTGGCCAGAGCCGCGGCCCTACCCGAAAATGCTTCGCAGGCTGGCGCGGCGGCGCCACGTGGGCGCCGGTGTCGCCGAGGCTGACGGCCGCCGCAATGCCCGCAGCCCCACGGGCTCTGGGGCCACGCGAGCGGCTGCCAAAGAGGCTTCCAACGAGGCACGGCTTTCCTTCCTTGGTCTTCGGGCGTGGGAGCTGTGGCCAGAGCCGCGGCCCTACCGGAAAATGCTTCGCAGGCTGGCGCGGCGGCGCCACGTGGGCGCCGGTGGTGCCGAGGCTGACGGCCGCCGCAAAGCCCGCAGCCCCACGGGCTGTGGGGCCACGCGAACGGCTGCCAAAGGGCTTTCCAAAGAGGCGCGGCTTTCCCTCCTGGCTCTTCGGGCGTGGGAGCTGTGGCCAGAGCCGCGGCCCTACCCGAAAATGCTTCGCAGGCTGGCGCGGCAGCGCCACGTGGGCGCCGGTGGTGCCGAGGCTGACGGCCGCCGCAAAGCCCGCAGACCCACGGGCTGTGGGGCCACGCGAGCGGCTGCCAAAGAGCTTTCCAACGAGGCACGGCTATCCCTCCTGGCTCTTCGGGCGTGGGAGCTGTGTCCAGAGCCGCGGCCCTACCGGAAAATGCTTCGCAGGCTGGCGCAGCGGCGCCAGGTGGGCGACAGTGTCGCAAAGGCTGACGGCCGCCGCAAAGCCCGCAGCCCCATGGGCTGTGGGGTCACGCGAGCGGCTGCCAAAGAGCTTTCCAACGAGGCACGGTTTTCCCTCCTTGGTCTTCGGGCGTGGGAGCTGTGGCCAGAGCCACGGCCCTACCGGAAAATGCTTCGCAGGCTGGCGCGGCGCTGCCAGGTGCGTCCCGGTGGCGCCGAGGCTGACGGCCCCCGCAAAGCCCGCAGCCCCACGGGCTGTGGGGCCACGCGAACGGCTGCCAAAGGGCTTTCCAAAGAGGCGCGGCTTTCCATCCTCGCTCTTCGGGCGTGGTAGCTGTGGCCAGAGCCGCGGCCCTACCCGAAAATGCTTCGCAGGCTGGCGCGGCAGCGCTACGTGGGCGCCGGTGGCGCCGAGGCTGACGGCAGCCGCAAAGCCCGCAGCCCCACGGGCTGTGGGGCCACGCGAGCGGCTTCGAAAGAGCTTTCCAACGAGGCACGGCTTTCCCTCCTGGCTCTTCGGGAGTGGGAGCTGTGGCCAGAGCCGCGGCCCTACCCGAAAATGCTTCGCAGGCTGGCGCGGCGGCGCCACGTGGGCGCCGGTGGTGCCGAGGCTGACGGACGCCGCAAAGCCCGCAGCCCCACGGGCTGTGGGGCCACGCGAGCGGCTGCCAAAGAGCTTTCCAACGAGGCATGGCTTTCCCTCCTGGCTATTCGGGCGTGGGAGCTGTGGCCAGAGCCGCGGCCCCACCGGAAAATGCTTCGCAGGCTGGCGCGGCGGCGCCAGGTGGGCGCCGGTGGCGCCGAGGCTGACGGCTGCCGCAAAGCCCGCAGCCCCACGGGCTGTGAGGCCACGCAAGCGGCTGACAAAGGGCTTTCCAACGAGGCGCGGCTTTCCATCCTCGCTCTTCGGGCGTGGGAGCTGTGGCCAGAGCCGCGGCCCTACCGGAAAATGCTTCGCAGGCTGACGCAGCGGAGCAAGGTGGGCGCCGGTGGCGCCGAGGCTGACGGCCGCCGCAAAGCCCGCAGCCCCACGGGCTGTGGGGCCACGCGAGCGGCTGCCAAAGAGCTTTCCAACGAGGCACGGCTTTCCCTCCTGGCTCTTCGGGCCTGGGAGCTGTGGCCAGAGCCGCGGCCCTACCGGAAAATGCTTCGCAGGCTGGCGCGGCGGCGCCAGGTGGGTCCCGGTGGCGCCGAGGCTGACGGCTGCCGCAAAGCCCGCAGCCGCACGGGCTGTGGGGCCACGAGAGCGGCTGCCAAAGGGCTTTCCAACGAGGCGCGGCTTTCCATCCTCGCTCTTCGGGCGTGGGAGCTGTGGCCAGAGCCGCGGCCCTACCGGAAAATGCTTCGCAGGCTGGCGCGGCGGCGCCAGGTGGGCGCTGGTGGCGCCGAGGCTGACGGCTGCCGCAAAGCCCGCAGCCCCACGGGCTGTGGGGCCACGCGAGCGGCTGCCAAAGGGCTTTCCAACGAGGCGCGGCTTTCCATCCTCGCTCTTCGGGCGTGGGAGCTGTGGCCAGAGCCGCGGCCCTACCGGAAAATGCTTCGCAGGCTGACGCAGCGGAGCAAGGTGGGCGCCGGTGGCGCCAAGGCTGACGGCCGCCGCAAAGCCCGCAGCCCCACGGGCTGTGGGGCCACGCGAGCGGCTGCCAAAGAGCTTTCCAACGAGGCACGGCTTTCCCTCCTGGCTCTTCGGGCGTGGTAGCTGTGGCCAGAGCCGCGGCCCTACCGGAAAATGCTTCGCAGGCTGGCGCGGCGGCGCCAGGAGGGTCCCGGTGGCGCCGAGGCTGACGGCCGCCGCAAAGCCCGCAGCCCCACGGGCTGTGGGGCCACGCGAGCGGCTGCCAAAGGGCTTTCCAACGAGGCGCGGCTTTCCATCCTCGCTCTTCGGGCGTGGGATCTGTGGCCAGAGCCGCGGCCCTACCGGAAAATGCTTCGCAGGCTGGCGCGGCAGCGCCACGTGGGCGCCGGTGGTGCCGAGGCTGACGGCCGCCGCAAAGCCCGCAGCCCCACGGGCTGTGGGGCCACGCGAACGGCTGCCAAAGGGCTTTCCAAAGAGGCGCGGCTTTCCCTCCTGGCTCTTCGGGCGTGGGAGCTGTGGCCAGAGCCGCGGCCCTACCGGAAAATGCTTCGCAGGCTGACGCAGCGGAGCAAGGTGGGCGCCGGTGGCGCCAAGGCTGACGGCCGCCGCAAAGCCCGCAGCCCCACGGGCTGTGGGGCCACGCGAGCGGCTGCCAAAGAGCTTTCCAACGAGGCACGGCTTTCCCTCCTGGCTCTTCGGGCGTGGGAGCTGTGGCCAGAGCCGCGGCCCTACCGGAAAATGCTTTGCAGGCTGGCGCGGCGGCGCCAGGTGGGTCCCGGTGGCGCCGAGGCTGACGGCCGCCGCAAAGCCCGCAGCCCCACGGGCTGTGGGGCCACGCGAGCGCCTGCCAAAGGGCTTTCCAACGAGGCGCGGCTTTCCATCCTCGCTCTTCGGGTGTGGGAGCTGTGGCCAGAGCCGCGGCCCTACCGGAAAATGCTTCGCAGGCTGGCACGGCAGCGCCACGTGGGCGCCGGTGGTGCCGAGGCTGACGGCCGCCGCAAAGCCCGCAGCCCCACGGGCTGTGGGGCCACGCGAGCGGCTGCCAAAGAGCTTTCCAACGCGGCAGGGCTTTCCCTCCTGGCTCTTTGGGCGTGGGAGCTGTGGTCAGAGACGCGGCCCTACCCGAAAATGCTTCGCAGGCTGGCGCGGCGGCGCCAGGTGGGCGCCGGTGTCGCCGAGGCTGACGGCCGCCGCAAAGCCCGCAGCCCCACGGGCTGTGGGGCCACGCGAGCGGCTGCCAAAGAGCTTTCCAACGAGGCACGGCTTTCCCTCCTGGCCCTTCGGGCGTGGGAGCTGTGGCCAGAGACGCGGCCCTACCGGAAAATGCTTCGCAGGCTGGCACGGCGGCGCCACGTGGGCGCCGGTGGCGCCAAGGCTGACGGCCGCCACAAAGCCCGCAGCCCCACGGGCTGTGGGGCCACGCGAGCGGCTGCCAAAGGGCTTTCCAAAGAGGCGCGGCTTTCCATCCTCGCTCTTCGGGCGTGGTAGCTGTGGCCAGAGCCGCGGCCCTACCCGAAAATGCTTCGCAGGCTGGCGCGGCAGCGCTACGTGGGCGCCGGTGGCGCCGAGGCTGACGGCAGCCGCAAAGCCCGCAGCCCCACGGGCTGTGGGGCCACGCGAGCGGCTTCGAAAGAGCTTTCCAACGAGGCACGGCTTTCCCTCCTGGCTCTTCGGGAGTGGGAGCTGTGGCCAGAGCCGCGGCCCTACCCGAAAATGCTTCGCAGGCTGGCGCGGCGGCTCCACGTGGGCGCCGGTGGTGCCGAGGCTGACGGACGCCGCAAAGCCCGCAGCCCCACGGGCTGTGGGGCCACGCGAGCGGCTGCCAAAGAGCTTTCCAACGAGGCATGGCTTTCCCTCCTGGCTATTCGGGCGTGGGAGCTGTGGCCAGAGCCGCGGCCCCACCGGAAAATGCTTCGCAGGCTGGCGCGGCGGCGCCAGGTGGGCGCCGGTGGCGCCGAGGCTGACGGCTGCCGCAAAGCCCGCAGCCCCACGGGCTGTGAGGCCACGCGAGCGGCTGACAAAGGGCTTTCCAACGAGGCGCGGCTTTCCATCCTCGCTCTTCGGGCGTGGGAGCTGTGGCCAGAGCCGCGGCCCTACCGGAAAATGCTTCGCAGGCTGACGCAGCGGAGCAAGGTGGGCGCCGGTGGCGCCGAGGCTGACGGCCGCCGCAAAGCCCGCAGCCCCACGGGCTGTGGGGCCACGCGAGCGGCTGCCAAAGAGCTTTCCAACGAGGCACGGCTTTCCCTCCTGGCTCTTCGGGCCTGGGAGCTGTGGCCAGAGCCGCGGCCCTACCGGAAAATGCTTCGCAGGCTGGCGTGGCGGCGCCAGGTGGGTCCCGGTGGCGCCGAGGCTGACGGCCGCCGCAAAGCCCGCAGCCGCACGGGCTGTGGGGCCACGAGAGCGGCTGCCAAAGGGCTTTCCAACGAGGCGCGGCTTTCCATCCTCGCTCTTCGGGCGTGGGAGCTGTGGCCAGAGCCGCGGCCCTACCGGAAAATGCTTCGCAGGCTGGCGCGGCAGCGCCACGTGGGCGCCGGTGGTGCCGAGGCTGACGGCCGCCGCAAAGCCCGCAGCCCCACGGGCTGTGGGGCCACGCGAGAGGCTGCCAAAGGGCTTTCCAACGAGGCGCGGCTTTCCATCCTCGCTCTTCGGGCGTGGGAGCTGTGGCCAGAGCCGCGGCCCTACCGGAAAATGCTTCGCAGGCTGGCGCGGCGGCGCCAGGTGGGTCCCGGTGGCGCCGAGGCTGACGGCCGCCGGAAAGCCCGCAGCCCCATGGGCTGTGGGGCCACGCGAGCGGCTGCCAAAGAGCTTTCCAACGAGGCATGGCTTTCCCTCCTGGCTCTTCGGGCGTGGGAGCTGTGGCCAGAGCCGCGGCCCTACCGGAAAATGCTTCGCAGGCTGGCGCGGCGGCGCCAGGTGGGCGCCGGTGGCGCCGAGGCTGACGGCTGCCGCAAAGCCCGCAGCCCCACGGGCTGTGGGGCCACGCGAGCGGCTGACAAAGGGCTTTCCAACGAGGCGCGGCTTTCCATCCTCGTTCTTCGGGCGTGGGAGCTGTGGCCAGAGCCGCGGCCCTACCGGAAAATGCTTCGCAGGCTGACGCAGCGGAGCAAGGTGGGCGCCGGTGGCGCCAAGGCTGACGGCCGCCGCAAAGCCCGCAGCCCCACGGGCTGTGGGGCCACGCGAGCGGCTGCCAAAGAGCTTTCCAACGAGGCACGGCTTTCCCTCCTGGCTCTTCGGGCGTGGGAGCTGTGGCCAGAGCCGCGGCCCTACCGGAAAATGCTTTGCAGGCTGGCGCGGCGGCGCCAGGTGGGTCCCGGTGGCGCCGAGGCTGACGGCCGCCGCAAAGCCCACAGCCCCACGGGCTGTGGGGCCACGCGAGCGGCTGCCAAAGAGCTTTCCAACGAGGCACGGCTTTCCCTCCTGGCTCTTCGGGCCTGGGAGCTGTGGCCAGAGCCGCGGCCCTACCGGAAAATGCTTCGCAGGCTGGCGTGGCGGCGCCAGGTGGGTCCCGGTGGCGCCGAGGCTGACGGCCGCCGCAAAGCCCGCAGCCGCACGGGCTGTGGGGCCACGAGAGCGGCTGCCAAAGGGCTTTCCAACGAGGCGCGGCTTTCCATCCTCGCTCTTCGGGCGTGGGAGCTGTGGCCAGAGCCGCGGCCCTACCGGAAAATGCTTCGCAGGCTGGCGCGGCAGCGCCACGTGGGCGCCGGTGGTGCCGAGGCTGACGGCCGCCGCAAAGCCCGCAGCCCCACGGGATGTGGGGCCACGCGAGAGGCTGCCAAAGGGCTTTCCAACGAGGCGCGGCTTTCCATCCTCGCTCTTCGGGCGTGGGAGCTGTGGCCAGAGCCGCGGCCCTACCGGAAAATGCTTCGCAGGCTGGCGCGGCGGCGCCAGGTGGGTCCCGGTGGCGCCGAGGCTGACGGCCGCCGGAAAGCCCGCAGCCCCATGGGCTGTGGGGCCACGCGAGCGGCTGCCAAAGAGCTTTCCAACGAGGCATGGCTTTCCCTCCTGGCTCTTCGGGCGTGGGAGCTGTGGCCAGAGCCGCGGCCCTACCGGAAAATGCTTCGCAGGCTGGCGCGGCGGCGCCAGGTGGGCGCCGGTGGCGCCGAGGCTGACGGCTGCCGCAAAGCCCGCAGCCCCACGGGCTGTGGGGCCACGCGAGCGGCTGCCAAAGGGCTTTCCAACGAGGCGCGGCTTTCCATCCTCGTTCTTCGGGCGTGGGAGCTGTGGCCAGAGCCGCGGCCCTACCGGAAAATGCTTCGCAGGCTGACGCAGCGGAGCAAGGTGGGCGCCGGTGGCGCCAAGGCTGACGGCCGCCGCAAAGCCCGCAGCCCCACGGGCTGTGGGGCCACGCGAGCGGCTGCCAAAGAGCTTTCCAACGAGGCACGGCTTTCCCTCCTGGCTCTTCGGGCGTGGGAGCTGTGGCCAGAGCCGCGGCCCTACCGGAAAATGCTTTGCAGGCTGGCGCGGCGGCGCCAGGTGGGTCCCGGTGGCGCCGAGGCTGACGGCCGCCGCAAAGCCCACAGCCCCACGGGCTGTGGGGCCACGCGAGCGCCTGCCAAAGGGCTTTCCAACGAGGCGCGGCTTTCCATCCTCGCTCTTCGGGCGTGGGAGCTGTGGCCAGAGCCGCGGCCCTACCGGAAAATGCTTCGCAGGCTGGCACGGCAGCGCCACGTGGGCGCCGGTGGTGCCGAGGCTGACGGCCGCCGCAAAGCCCGCAGCCCCACGGGCTGTGGGGCCACGCGAGCGGCTGCCAAAGAGCTTTCCAACGCGGCAGGGCTTTCCCTCCTGGCTCTTTGGGCGTGGGAGCTGTGGTCAGAGACGCGGCCCTACCCGAAAATGCTTCGCAGGCTGGCGCGGCGGCGCCAGGTGGGCGCCGGTGTCGCCGAGGCTGACGGCCGCCGCAAAGCCCGCAGCCCCACGGGCTGTGGGGCCACGCGAGCGGCTTCGAAAGAGCTTTCCAACGAGGCACGGCTTTCCCTCCTGGCCCTTCGGGCGTGGGAGCTGTGGCCAGAGACGCGGCCCTACCGGAAAATGCTTCGCAGGCTGGCGCGGCAGCGCCAGGTGGGCGCCGGTGGCGCCGAGGCTGACGGCCGCCGCAAAGCCCGCAGCCCCACGGGCTGTGTGGCCACGCGAGCGGCTGCCAAAGAGCTTTCCAACGAGGCACGGCTTTCCCTCCTGGCTCTTCGGGCATGGGAGCTGTGGCCAGAGCCGCGGCCCTACCGGAAAATGCTTCGCAGGCTGGCACGGCGGCGCCACGTGGGCGCCGGTGGCGCCAAGGCTGACGGCCGCCACAAAGCCCGCAGCCCCACGGGCTGTGGGGCCACGCGAGCGGCTGCCAAAGAGCTTTCCAACGAGGCACGGCTTTCTCTCCTGGCCCTTCGGGCGTGGGAGCTGTGGCCAGAGCCGCGGCCCTACCGGAAAATGCTTCGCAGGCTGGCGCGGCGGCGCCACGTGGGCGCCGGTGGCGCCGAGGCTGACGGCCGCCGCAAAGCCCGCAGCCCCATGGGCTGTGGGGTCACGCGAGCAGCTGCCAAAGAGCTTTCCAACGAGGCACGGTTTTCCCTCCTGGCTCTTCGGGCGTGGGAGCTGTGGCCAGAGCCACGTCCCTACCGGAAAATGCTTCGCAGGCTGGCGCGGCGGTGCCACGTGTGCGCCGGTGGCGCCGAGGCTGACGGCCCCCGCAAAGCCCGCAGCCCCACGGGCTGTGGGGCCACGCGAACGGCTGCCAAAGGGCTTTCCAAAGAGGCGCGGCTTTCCATCCTCGCTCTTCGGGCGTGGTAGCTGTGGCCAGAGCCGCGGCCCTACCCGAAAATGCTTCGCAGGCTGGCGCGGCAGCGCTACGTGGGCGCCGGTGGCGCCGAGGCTGACGGCAGCCGCAAAGCCCGCAGCCCCACGGGCTGTGGGGCCACGCGAGCGGCTTCGAAAGAGCTTTCCAACGAGGCACGGCTTTCCCTCCTGGCTCTTCGGGAGTGGGAGCTGTGGCCAGAGCCGCGGCCCTACCCGAAAATGCTTCGCAGGCTGGCGCGGCGGCGCCACGTGGGCGCCGGTGGCGCCGAGGCTGACGGACGCCGCAAAGCCCGCAGCCCCATTGGCTGTGGGGCCACGCGAGCGGCTGCCAAAGAGCTTTCCAACGAGGCATGGCTTTCCCTCCTGGCTATTCGGGCGTGGGAGCTGTGGCCAGAGCCGCGGCCCCACCGGAAAATGCTTCGCAGGCTGACGCAGCGGAGCAAGGTGGGCGCCGGTGGCGCCAAGGCTGACGGCCGCCGCAAAGCCCGCAGCCCCACGGGCTGTGGGGCCACGCGAGCGGCTGCCAAAGAGCTTTCCAACGAGGCACGGCTTTCCCTCCTGGCTCTTCGGGCGTGGGAGCTGTGGCCAGAGCCGCGGCCCTACCGGAAAATGCTTCGCAGGCTGGCGCGGCGGCGCCAGGTGGGTCCCGGTGGCGCCGAGGCTGACGGCTGCCGCAAAGCCCGCAGCCCCACGGGCTGTGGGGCCACGCGAGCGCCTGCCAAAGGGCTTTCCAACGAGGCGCGGCTTTCCCTCCTGGCTCTTCGGGCGTGGGAGCTGTGGCCAGAGCCGCGGCCCTACCGGAAAATGCTTCGCAGGCTGGCACGGCAGCGCCACGTGGGCGCCGGTGGTGCCGAGGCTGACGGCCGCCGCAAAGCCCGCAGCCCCACGGGCTGTTGAGCCACGCGAGCGGCTGCCAAAGAGCTTTCCAACGAGGCACGGCTTTCCCTCCTGGCTCTTCGGGCGTGGGAGCTGTGGCCAGAGCCGCGGCCCTACCGGAAAATGCTACGCAGGCTGGCGCAGCGGTGGCACGTGTGCGTCGGTGGCGCCGAGGCTGACGGCCGCCGCAAAGCCCGCAGCCCCACGAGCTGTGGGGCCACGCGAGCGGCTGCCAAAGAGCTTTCCAACGAGGCACGGCTTTCCCTCCTGGCTCTTTGGGCGTGGGAGCTGTGGCCAGAGCCGCGGCCCTACCGGAAAATGCTACGCAGGCTGGCGCAGCGGTGCCACGTGTGCGTCGGTGGCGCCGAGGCTGACGGCCGCCGCAAAGCCCGCAGCCCCACGAGCTGTGGGGCCACGCGAGCGGCTGCCAAAGAGCTTTCCAACGAGGCACGGCTTTCCCTCCTGGCTCTTTGGGCGTGGGAGCTGTGGCCAGAGCCGCGGCCCTACCCGAAAATGCTTCGAAGGCTGACGCGGCGGCGCCACGTGGGCGCCGGTGGCGCCGAGGCTGACGGCCGCCGCAAAGCCCGCAGCCCCACGGGCTGTGGGGCCACGCGAGCGGCTGCCAAAGAGCTTTCCAACGAGGCGCGGCTTTCCCTCCTTGGTCTTCGGGCCTGGGAGCTGTCGCTAGAGCCGCGGCCCTACCAGAAAATGCTTCGCCGGCTGGCGCGGCGGCGCCACGTGAGCGCCGGTGGCGCCAAGGCTGACGGCCGCCGCAAAGCATGCAGCCCCACGGGCTGTGGGGCCACGCGAGCGGCTGCCAAAGAGCTTTCCAACGAGGCACGGCTTTCCCTCCTGGCTTTTCGGGCGTGGGAGCTGTGGCTAGAGCCGCGGCCCTAACGGAAAATGCTTCGCAGGCTGACGCAGCGGAGGAAGGTGGGCGCCGGTGGCGCCAACGCTGACGGCCTCCGCAAACCCCGCAGCCCCACGGGCTGTGGGGCCACGCGAGCGGCTGCGTAAGAGCTTTCCAACAGGGCACGGCTTTCCCTCCTGGCTCTTTGGGCGTGGGAGCTGTGGCCAGAGCCGCGGCCCTACCGGAAAATGCTTCGCAGGCTGGCGCGGCGGCGCAAAATGGGCGCCGGTGGCGCCGAGGCTGACGGCCGCCGAAAAGCCCGCAGCCCCACGGGCTGTGGGGCCACGCGAGCGGCTGCCAAAGAGCTTTCCAACGAGGCACGGCTTTCCCTCCTGGCTCTTCGGGCGTGGGAGCTGTGGCCAGAGCCGCGGCCCTACCCGAAAATGCTTCGCAGGCTGACGCAGCGGAGCAAGGTGGGCGCCGGTGGCGCCAACGCTGACGGCCTCCGCAAAGCCCGCAGCCCCACGGGCTGTGGGGCCACGCGAGCGGCTGCGTAAGAGCTTTCCAACAGGGCACGGCTTTCCCTCCTGGCTCTTTGGGCGTGGGAGCTGTGGCCAGAGACGCGGCCCTACCGGAAAATGCTTCGCAGGCTGGAGCGGCGGCGCCACGTGGGCGCCGGTGGCGCCGAGGGTGACGGCCGCCGAAAAGCCCGCAGCCCCACGGGCTGTGGGGCCACGCGAGCGGCTGCCAAAGAGCTTTCCAACGAGGCACGGCTTTGCCTCCTGGCTATTCGGGAGTGGGAGCTGTGGCCAGAGCCGCGGCCCTACCCGAAAATGCTTCGCAGGCTGGCGCGGCGGCGCCACGTGGGCGCCGGTGTCGCCGAGGCTGACGGCCGCCGCAATGCCCGCAGCCCCACGGGCTCTGGGGCCACGCGAGCGGCTGCCAAAGAGGCTTCCAACGAGGCACGGCTTTCCTTCCTTGGTCTTCGGGCGTGGGAGCTGTGGCCAGAGCCGCGGCCCTACCGGAAAATGCTTCGCAGGCTGGCGCGGCGGCGCCACGTGGGCGCCGGTGGTGCCGAGGCTGACGGCCGCCGCAAAGCCCGCAGCCCCACGGGCTGTGGGGCCACGCGAGCGGCTGCGTAAGAGCTTTCCAACGAGGCACGGCTTTCCCTCCTGGCTCTTTGGGCGTGGGAGCTGTGGTCAGAGCCGCGGCCCTACCGGAAAATGCTTCGCAGGCTGGCGCGGCGGCAACACGTGGGTGCCGGTGTCGCCGAGGCTGACGGCCGCCGCAAAGCCCGCAGCCCCATGGTCTGTGGGGCCACGCGAGCGGCTGCCAAAGAGCTTTCCAACGAGGCACGGCTTTCCCTCCTGGCTCTTCGGGTGTGGGAGCTGTGGCCAGAGCCGCGGCCCTACCGGAAAATGCTTTGCAGGCTGGTGCGGCGGCGCCACGTGGGCGCCGGTGGCGCCGAGGCTGACGGCCGCTGCAAAGCCCGCAGCCCCACGGGCTGTGGGGCCACGCGAGCGGCTGCCAAAGAGCTTTCCAACGCGGCAGGGCTTTCCCTCCTGGCTCTTCGGGCGTGGGAGCTGTGGCCAGAGCCGCGGCCCTACCGGAAAATGCTTCGCAGGCTGACGCAGCGGAGCAAGGTGGGCGCCGGTGGCACCGAGGCTGACGGCCGCCGCAAAGCCCGCAGCCCCATGGGGTGTGGGGCCACGCGAGCGGCTGCCAAAGAGCTTTCCAACGAGGCATGGCTTTCCCTCCTGGCTTTTCGGGCGTGGGAGCTGTGGCCAGAGCCGCGGCCCTACCGGAAAATGCTTCGCAGGCTGGCACGGCGGCGCCACGTGGGCGCCGGTGGCGCCAAGGCTGACGGCCGCCACAAAGCCCGCAGCCCCACGGGCTGTGGGGCCACGCGAGCGGCTGCCAAAGAGCTTTCCAACGAGGCACGGCTTTCTCTCCTGGCCCTTCGGGCGTGGGAGCTGTGGCCAGAGCCGCGGCCCTACCGGAAAATGCTTCGCAGGCTGGCGCGGCGGTGCCACGTGTGCGCCGGTGGCGCCGAGGCTGACGGCCGCCGCAAAGCCCGCAGCCCCACGGGCTGTGGGGCCACGCGAGCGGCTGCCAAAGAGCTTTCCAACGAGGCACGGCTTTCCCTCCTTGGTCTTCGGGCCTGGGAGCTGTGGCCAGAGCCGCGGCCCTACCGGAAAATGCTTCGCAGGCTGGCGCGGCGGCGCCACGTGAGCGCCGGTGGCGCCGAGGCTGACGGCCGCCGCAAAGCACGCAGCCCCACGGGCTGTGGGGCCACGCGAGCGGCTGCCAAAGAGGTTCCCAACGAGGCACGGCTTTCCCTCCTGGCTTTTCGGGCGTGGGAGCTGTGGCTAGAGCCGCGGCCCTACCGGAAAATGCTTCGCAGGCTGACGCAGCGGAGGAAGGTGGGCGCCGGTGGCGCCAACGCTGACGGCCTCCGCAAAGCCCGCAGCCCCACGGGCTGTGGGGCCACGCGAGCGGCTGCCAAAGAGCTTTCCAACGAGGCACAGCTTTCCCTCCTTGGTCTTCGGGCGTGGGAGATGTCGCCAGAGCCGTGGCCCTACCGGAAAATGCTTCGCAGGGTCACGCAGCAGAGCAAGGTGGGCGCCGGTGGCGCCGAGGCTGATGGCCGCCGCAAAGCCTGCAGCCCCATGGTCTGTGGGGCCACGCGAGCGGCTGCCAAAGAGCTTTCCAACGAGGCACGGCTTTCCCTCCTGGCTCTTCGGGAGTGGGAGCTGTCGCCAGAGCCGCGGCCCTACCGGAAAATGCTTCACAGGCTGGCGCGGCGGCCCCACGTGTGCGCCGGTGGCGCCGAGGCTGACGGCCGCCGCAAAGCCCGCAGCCCCACGGGCTGTGGGGCCATGCGAGCGGCTGCCAAAGAGCTTTCCAACGAGGCACGGCTTTCCCTCCTTGGTCTTCGGGCGTGGGAGCTGTGGCCATAGCCGCGGCCCTACCCGAAAATGCTTCGAAGGCTGACGCGGTGGCGCCACGTGGGCGCTGGTGGCGCCGAGGCTGACGGCCGCCGCAAAGCCCGCAGCCCCACGGGCTGTGGGGCCACGCGAGCGGCTGCCAAAGAGCTTTCCAACGAGGCACGGCTTTCCCTCCTTGGTCTTCGGGCCTGGGAGCTGTGGCCAGAGCCGCGGCCCTACCGGAAAATGCTTCGCAGGCTGGCGCGGCGGCGCCACGTGAGCGCCGGTGGCGCCGAGGCTGACGGCCGCCTCAAAGCCCGCAGCCCCACGGGCTGTGGGGCCACGCGAGCGGCTGCCAAAGAGCTTTCCAACGAGGCACAGCTTTCCCTCCTGGCTCTTCGGGCGTGGGAGCTGTGGCCAGAGCCGCGGACCTACCGGAAAATGCTTCGCAGGCTGGCGCAGCGGAGGAAGGCGGGCGCCGGTGGCGCCGATGCTGACGGCTGCCGCAAAGCCCGCAGCCCCACGGGCTGTGGGGCCACGCGAGCGGCTGCCAAAGAGCTTTCCAACGAGGTACGGCTTTCCCTCCTTGGTCTTCGGACGTGGGAGCTGTGGCCAGAGCCGCAGCCCTACCCGAAAATGCTTCACAGGCTGACGCGGCGGCGCCACGTGGGCGCCGGTGGCGCCGAGGCTGACGGCCGCTGCAAAGCCCGCAGCCCCACAGGCTGTGGGGCCACGCGAGCGGCTGCCAAAGAGCTTTCCAACGACGCACAGCTTTCCCTCCTTGGTCTTCGGGCGTGGGAGCTGTGGCCAGAGCCGAGGCCCTACCGGAAAATGCTTCGCAGGCTAACGCAGCAGAGCAAGGTGGGCGCCGGTGTCGCCGAGGCTGATGGCCGCCGCAAAGCCCGCAGCCCCATGGTCTGTGGGGCCACGCGAGCGGCTGCCAAAGAGCTTTCCAACGAGGCACGGCTTTCCCTCCTGGCTCTTCGGGCGTGGGAGCTGTCGCCAGAGCCGCGGCCCTACCGGAAAATGCTTCACAGGCTGGCGCGGCTGCCCCACGTGGGCGCCGGTGGCGCCGAGGCTGACGGCCGCCGCAAAGCCCGCAGCCCCACGGGCTGTGGGGCCACGCGAGCGGCTGCCAAAGAGCTTTCCAACGAGGCACGGCTTTCCCTCCTTGGTCTTCGGGCATGGGAGCTGTGGCCAGAGCCGCGGCCCTACCGGAAAATGATTCGCAGGCTGGCGCGGTGGCGCCACGTGGCTGCCGGTGGCGCCGAGGCTGACGGCCGCCGCAAAGCCCGCAGCCCCACGGGCTTTGGGGCCACGCGAGCGGCTGCCAAAGAGCTTTCCAACGAGGCATGGCTTTCCCTCCTGGCTCTTCGGGCGTGGGAGCTGTGGCCAGAGCCGCGGACCTACCGGAAAATGCTTCGCAGGCTGGCGCAGCGGAGGAAGGTGGGCGCCGGTGGCGCCGATGCTGACGGCTGCCGCAAAGCCCGCAGCCCCACGGGCTGTGGGGCCACGCGAGCGGCTGCCAAAGAGCTTTCCAACGAGGCATGGCTTTCCCTCCTGGCTCTTCGGGCGTGGGAGCTATCGCCAGAGCCGCGGACCTACCGGAAAATGCTTCGCAGGCTGGCGTGGCGGCGACACGTGGGCGCCGGTGTCTCCGAAGTTGACGGCCGCCGCAAAGCCTGCAGCCCCACGGGCTGTGGGGCCACGCGAGCGGCTGCCAAAGAGCTTTCCAACGAGGCACGGCTTTCCCTCCTTGGTCTTCGGGCGTGGGAGCTGTGGCCAGAGCCGCGGCCCTACCAGAAAATGCTTCGCAGGCTGGCGCGGCTGCGCCACGTGGTCACCGGGGCTGATGGCCGCCGCAAAGCCCGCAGCCCCATGGTCTGTGGGGCCACGCGAGCGGCTGCCAAAGAGCTTTCCAACGAGGCACGGCTTTCCCTCCTTGGTCTTCGGGCGTGGGAGCTGTCGCCAGAGCCGCGGCCCTACCGGAAAATGCTTCACAGGCTGGCTCGGCGGCCCCACGTGGGCGCCGGTGGCGCCGAGGCTGACGGCCGCCGCAAAGCCCGCAGCCCCACGGGCTGTGGGGCCACGCGAGCGGCTGCCAAAGAGCTTTCCAACGAGGCACGGCTTTCCCTCCTTGGTCTTCGGGCGTGGGAGCTGTGGCCAGAGCCGCGGCCCTACCGGAAAATGATTCGCAGGCTGGCGCGGCGGCGCCATGTGTGCACCGGTGACGCCGAGGCTGACGGCCGCCGCAAAGCCCGCAGCCCCACGGGCTGTGGGGCCACGCGAGTGGCTGCCAAAGAGCTTTCCAACGAGGCACGGCTTTCCCTCCTGGCTCTTCGGGTGTGGGAGCTGTGGCCAGAGCCGCGGCCCTACCGGAAAATGCTTCGCAGGCTGGCCCGGCGGTGCCACGTGGGCGCTGGTGTCGCCGAGGCTGACGGCCGCCGCAAAGCCCGCAGCCCCACGGGCTGCGGGGCCACGCGAGCGGCTGCCAAAGAGCTTTCCAACGAGGCATGGCTTTCCATCCTGGCTCTTCGGGCGTGGGAGCTGTCGCCAGAGACGTGGCCCTACCGGAAAATGCTTCGCAGGCTGACGAAGCAGAGCAAGGTGGGCGCCGGTGTCGCCGAGGCTGACGGCCGCCGCAAAGCCCGCAGCCCCACGGGCTGTGGGGCCACGCGAGCGGCTGCCAAAGAGCTTTCCAACGAGGCACGGCTTTCCCTCCTTGGTCTTTGGGCGTGGGAGCTGTGGCCAGAGCCGCGTCCCTACCGGAAAATGATTCGCAGGCTGGCGCGGCGCCGCCACGTGGGCGCCGGTGGCGCCGAGGCTGACGGCCGCCGCAAAGCCCGCAGCCCCACGGGCTGTGGGGCCACGCGAGCGGCTGCCAAAGAGCTTTCCAACGAGGCACGGCTTTCCCTCCTGGCTCTTCGGGCGTGGGAGCTGTGGCCAGAGCCGCGGCCCTACCGGAAAATGCTTCGCAGGCTGGCGCGGCGGCGCCACGTGGGCGCCGGTGTCTCCGAAGCTGACGGCCGCCGCAAAGCCCGCAGCCCCACGGGCTGTTGAGCCACGCGAGCGGCTGCCAAAGAGCTTTCCAACGAGGCACGGCTTTCCCTCCTGGCTCTTCGGGCGTGGGAGCTGTGGCCAGAGCCGCGGCCCTACCGGAAAATGCTTCGCAGGCTGGCGCGGCGGTGCCAGGTGGTCGCCGGTGGCGCCGAGGCTGACGGCCGCCGCAAATCCCGCAGCCCCACGGGCTGTGGGGCCACGCGAGCGGCTGCCAAAGAGCTTTCCAACGAGGCACGGCTTTCCCTCCTTGGTCTTCGGGCGTGGGAGGTGTGGCCAGAGCTGCGGCCCTACCCAAAAATGCTTCGCAGGCTGGCGCGGCGGCGCCACGTGGGCGCCGGGACTGACGGACGCCGCAAAGCCCGCAGCCCCATGGTCGGTGGGGCCACGCGAGCGGCTGCCAAAGAGCTTTCCAACGAGGCACGGCTTTCCCTCCTTGGTCTTCGGGCGTGGGAGCTGTCGCCAGAGCCGTGGCCCTACCGGAAAATGCTTCACAGGCTGGCTCGGCGGCCCCACATGGGCGCCGGTGGCGCCGAGGCTGACGGCCGCCGCAAAGCCCGCAGCCCCACGGGCTGTGGGGCCACGCGAGCGGCTGCCAAAGAGCTTTCCAACGAGGCACGGCTTTCCCTCCTTGGTCTTCGGGCGTGGGAGCTGTGGCCAGAGCCGCGGCCCTACCGGAAAATGATTCGCAGGCTGGCGCAGCAGAGCAAGGTGGGCGCCGGTGGCGCCGAGGCTGACGGCCGCCGCAAATCCCGGAGTCCCACGGGCTGTGGGGCTACGCGATCGGCTGCCAAAGAGCTTTCCAACGAGGCACGGCTTTCCCTCCTTGGTCTTTGGGCGTGGGAGCTGTGGCCAGAGCCGCGGCCCTACCGGAAAATGATTCGCAGGCTGGCGCGGCGGCGCCACGTGTGCGCCGGTGGCGCCGAGGCTGACGGCCGCCGCAAAGCCCGCAGCCCCACGGGCTGTGGGGCCACGCGAGCGGCTGCCAAAGAGCTTTCCAACGAGGCAGGGCTTTCCCTCCTGGCTCTTCGGGCGTGGGAGCTGTGGCCAGAGCCGCGGCCCTACCGGAAAATGCTTTGCAGGCTGGCGCGTCGGCGCCAGGTGGGCGCCGGTGGCGCTGAGGCTGAAAGCCGCCGCAAAGCCCGCAGCCCCACGGGCTGTGGGGCCACGCGATCGGCTGCCAAAGAGCTTTCCAACGAGGCACGGCTTTCCCTCCTTGGTCTTTGGGCGTGGGAGCTGTGGCCAGAGCCGCGGCCCTACCGGAAAATGATTCGCAGGCTGGCGCGGCGGTGCCAGGTGGGCGCTAGTGTCGCCGAGGCTGACGGCCGCCGCAAAGCCCGCAGCCCCACGGGCTGTGGGGCCATGCGAGCGGCTGCCAAAGAGCTTTCCAACGAGGCACGGCTTTCAATCCTTGCTCTTCGGGCGTGGGAGCTGTGGCCAGAGCCGCGGCCCTACCGGAAAATGCTTCGCAGGCTGGCTCGGCGGCCCCACATGGTCGCCGGTGGCGCCGAGGCTGACGGCCGCCGCAAAGCCCGCAGCCCCACGGGCTGTGGGGCCACGCGAGCGGCTGCCAAAGAGCTTTCCAATGAGGCACGGCTTTCCCTCCTTGGTCTTCGGGCGTGGGAGCTGTGGCCAGAGCCGCGGCCCTACCGGAAAATGATTCGCAGGCTGGCGCAGCAGAGAAAGGTGGGCGCCGGTGGCGCCGAGGCTGACGGCCGCCGCAAAGCCCGGAGTCCCACGGGCTGTGGGGCCACGCGAGCGGCTGCCAAAGAGCTTTCCAACGAGGCACGGCTTTCCCTCCTTGGTCTTTGGGCGTGGGAGCTGTGGCCAGAGCCGCGGCCCTACCGGAAAATGATTCGCAGGCTGGCGCGGCGGCGCCACGTGTGCGCCGGTGGCGCCGAGGCTGACGGCCGCCGCAAAGCCCGCAGCCCCACGGGCTGTGGGGCCACGCGAGCGGCTGCCAAAGAGCTTTCCAACGAGGCATGGCTTTCCCTCCTGGCTCTTCGGGCGTGGGAGCTGTAGCCAGAGCCGCGGCCCTACCGGAAAATGCTTTGCAGGCTGGCGCGTCGGCGCCAGGTGGGCGCCGGTGGCGCCGAGGCTGAAAGCCGCCGCAAAGCCCGCAGCCCCACGGGCTGTGGGGCCACGCGAGCGGCTGCCAAAGAGCTTTCCAACGAGGCACGGCTTTCCCTCCTTGGTCTTCGGGCGCGGGAGGTGTGGCCAGAGCCGCGGCCCTACCGGAAAATGCTTCGCAGGCTGGCGCGGCGGCGCCACGTGGGCGCCTAGACTGACGGACGCCGCAAAGCCCGCAGCCCCACGGGCTGTGGGGCCACGCGAGCGGCTGCCAAAGAGCTTTCCAACGAGGCACGGCTTTCCCTCCTTGGTCTTCGGGCGTGGGAGCTGTGGCCAGAAACGCAGCACTACCGGAAAATGCTTCGCAGGCTGGCGCGGCGGTGCCAGGTGGGCGCTAGTGTCGCCGAGGCTGACGGCCGCCGCAAAGCCCGCAGCCCCACGGGCTGTGGGGCCATGCGAGCGGCTGCCAAAGAGCTTTCCAACGAGGCACGGCTTTCAATCCTTGCTCTTCGGGCGTGGGAGCTGTGGCCAGAGCCGCGGCCCTACCGGAAAATGCTTCGCAGGCTGGCTCGGCGGCCCCACATGGGCGCCGGTGGCGCCGAGGCTGACGGCCGCCGCAAAGCCCGCAGCCCCACGGGCTGTGGGGCCACGTGAGCGGCTGCCAAAGAGCTTTCCAACGAGGCACGGCTTTCCCTCCTTGGTCTTCGGGCGTGGGAGCTGTGGCCAGAGCCGCGGCCCTACCGGAAAATGATTCGCAGGCTGGCGCAGCAGAGCAAGGTGGGCGCCGGTGGCGCCGAGGCTGACGGCCGCCGCAAAGCCCGGAGTCCCACGGGCTGTGGGGCCACGCGAGCGGCTGCCAAAGAGCTTTCCAACGAGGCACGGCTTTCCCTCCTTGGTCTTTGGGCGTGGGAGCTGTGGCCAGAGCCGCGGCCCTACCGGAAAATGATTCGCAGGCTGGCGCGGCGGAGCAAGATGGGCGCCGGTGGCGCCGAGGTTGACGGCTGCCGCAAAGCCCGCAGCCCCACGGGCTGTGGGGCCACGCGAGCGGCTGCCAAAGAGCTTTCCAACGAGGCATGGCTTTCCCTCCTGGCTCTTCGGGCGTGGGAGCTGTAGCCAGAGCCGCGGCCCTACCGGAAAATGCTTTGCAGGCTGGCGCGTCGGCGCCAGGTGGGCGCCGGTGGCGCCGAGGCTGAAAGCCGCCACAAAGCCCGCAGCCCCACGGGCTGTGGGGCCACGCGAGCGGCTGCCAAAGAGCTTTCCAACGAGGCACGGCTTTCAATCCTTGCTCTTCGGGCGTGGGAGATGTGGCCAGAGCCGCGGCCCTACCGGAAAATGCTTCGCAGGCTGGCGCGGCGGTGCCACGTGGGCGCTGGTGTCGCCGAGGCTGACGGCCGCCGCAAAGTCCGCAGCCCCACGGACTGTGGGGCCACGCGAGCGGCTGCCAAAGAGCTTTCCAACGAGGCATGGCTTTCCCTCCTGGCTCTTCGGGCGTGGGAGCTGTCGCCAGAGCCGTGGCCCTACCGGAAAATGCTTCGCAGGCTCACGCAGCAGAGCAAGGTGGGCGCCGGTGTCGCCGAGGCCGATGGCCGCCGCAAAGCCCGCAGCCCCATGGTCTGTGGGGCCACGCGAGTGGCTGCCAAAGAGCTTTCCAACGAGGCACGGCTTTCCCTCCTGGCTCTTCGGGCGTGGGAGCTGTGGCCAGAGCCGCGGCCCTACCGGAAAATGCTTCACAGGCTGGCGCGGTTGCCCCACGTGGGTGCCGGTGTCGCCGAGGCTGACGGCCGCCGCAAAGCCCGCAGCCCCACGGGCTGTGGGGCCACGCGAGCGGCTGCCAAAGAGCTTTCCAACGAGGTACGGCTTTCCCTCCTTGGTCTTCGGGCGTGGGAGCTGTGGCCAGAGCCGCGGCCCTACCGGAAAATGATTCGCAGGCTGGCGCGGTGGCGCCATGTGTGCGCCGGTGGCGCCGAGGCTGACGGCCGCCGCAAAGCCCGCAGCCCCACGGGCTGTGGGGCCACGCGAGCGGCTGCCAAAGAGCTTTCCAACGAGGCACGGCTTTCCCTCCTGGCTCCTCGGGCGTGGGAGCTGTGGCCAGAGCCGCGGACCTACCGGAAAATGCTTCGCAGGCTGGCGCAGCGGAGGAAGGTGGGCGCCGGTGGCGCCAATGCTGACGGCTGCCGCAAATCCCGCAGCCCCACGGGCTGTGGGGCCACGCGAGCGGCTGCCAAAGAGCTTTCCAACGAGGCACGGCTTTCCCTCCTGGCTCTTCGGGCGTGGGAGCTATCGCCAGAGCCGCGGCCCTACCGGAAAATGCTTCGCAGGCTGGCACGGCGGCGCCACGTGGGCGCCGGTGGCGCCAAGGCTGACGGCCGCCACAAAGCCCGCAGCCCCACGGGCTGTGGGGCCACGCGAGCGGCTGCCAAAGAGCTTTCCAACGAGGCACGGCTTTCTCTCCTGGCCCTTCGGGCGTGGGAGCTGTGGCCAGAGCCGCGGCCCTACCGGAAAATGCTTCGCAGGCTGGCGCGGCGGTGCCACGTGTGCGCCGGTGGCGCCGAGGCTGACGGCCGCCGCAAAGCCCGCAGCCCCACGGGCTGTGGGGCCACGCGAGCGGCTGCCAAAGAGCTTTCCAACGAGGCACGGCTTTCCCTCCTTGGTCTTCGGGCCTGGGAGCTGTGGCCAGAGCCGCGGCCCTACCGGAAAATGCTTCGCAGGCTGGCGCGGCGGCGCCACGTGAGCGCCGGTGGCGCCGAGGCTGACGGCCGCCGCAAAGCACGCAGCCCCACGGGCTGTGGGGCCACGCGAGCGGCTGCCAAAGAGGTTCCCAACGAGGCACGGCTTTCCCTCCTGGCTTTTCGGGCGTGGGAGCTGTGGCTAGAGCCGCGGCCCTAACGGAAAATGCTTCGCAGGCTGACGCAGCGGAGGAAGGTGGGCGCCGGTGGCGCCAACGCTGACGGCCTCCGCAAAGCCCGCAGCCCCACGGGCTGTGGGGCCACGCGAGCGGCTGCCAAAGAGCTTTCCAACGAGGCACAGCTTTCCCTCCTTGGTCTTCGGGCGTGGGAGATGTCGGCAGAGCCGTGGCCCTACCGGAAAATGCTTCGCAGGGTCACGCAGCAGAGCAAGGTGGGCGCCGGTGGCGCCGAGGCTGACGGCCGCCACAATTCCCGAAGCCCCACGGGCTGTGGGGCCACGCGAGCGGCTGCCAAAGAGCTTTCCAACGAGGCACGGCTTTCCCTCCTGGCTCTTCGGGCGTGGGAGCTGTCGCCAGAGCCGCGGCCCTACCGGAAAATGCTTCACAGGCTGGCGCGGCGGCCCCACGTGTGCGCCGGTGGCGCCGAGGCTGACGGCCGCCGCAAAGCCCGCAGCCCCACGGGCTGTGGGGCCATGCGAGCGGCTGCCAAAGAGCTTTCCAACGAGGCACGGCTTTCCCTCCTTGGTCTTCGGGCGTGGGAGCTGTGGCCATAGCCGCGGCCCTACCCGAAAATGCTTCGAAGGCTGACGCGGTGGCGCCACGTGGGCGCTGGTGGCGCCGAGGCTGACGGCCGCCGCAAAGCCCGCAGCCCCACGGGCTGTGGGGCCACGCGAGCTGCTGCCAAAGAGCTTTCCAACGAGGCACGGCTTTCCCTCCTTGGTCTTCGGGCCTGGGAGCTGTGGCCAGAGCCGCGGCCCTACCGGAAAATGCTTCGCAGGCTGGCGCGGCGGCGCCACGTGAGCGCCGGTGGCGCCGAGGCTGACGGCCGCCTCAAAGCCCGCAGCCCCACGAGCTGTGGGGCCACGCGAGCGGCTGCCAAAGAGCTTTCCAACGAGGCACGGCTTTCCCTCCTGGCTCTTCGGGCGTGGGAGATGTGGCCAGAGCCGCGGCCCTACCCGAAAATGCTTCACAGGCTGGCGCGGCGGCGCCATGTGGGCGCCGGTGTCGCCAACGCTGACGGCCTCCGCAAAGCCCGCAGCCCCACGGGCTGTGGGGCCACGCGAGCGGCTGCCAAAGAGCTTTCCAACGAGGCACAGCTTTCCCTCCTTGGTCTTCGGGCGTGGGAGATGTCGCCAGAGCCGTGGCCCTACCGGAAAATGCTTCGCAGGGTCACGCAGCAGAGCAAGGTGGGGTCGGTGGCGCCGAGGCTGATGGCCGCCGCAAAGCCTGCAGCCCCATGGTCTGTGGGGCCACGCGAGCGGCTGCCAAAGAGCTTTCCAACGAGGCACGGCTTTCCCTCCTGGCTCTTCGGGCGTGGGAGCTGTGGCCAGAGCCGCGGCCCTACCGGAAAATGCTTCACAGGCTGGCGCGGCGGCCCCACGTGTGCGCCGGTGGCGCCGAGGCTGACGGCCGCCGCAAAGCCCGCAGCCCCACGGGCTGTGGGGCCACGCGAGCGGCTGCCAAAGAGCTTTCCAACGAGGTACGGCTTTCCCTCCTTGGTCTTCGGGCGTGGGAGCTGTGGCCAGAGCCGCGGCCCTACCGGAAAATGATTCGCAGGCCGGCGCGGCGGCGCCACGTGTGCGCCGGTGGCGCCGAGGCTGACGGCCGCCGCAAAGCCCGCAGCCCCACAGGCTGTGGCGCCACGCGAGCGGCTACCAAAGAGCTTTCTAACGAGGCACAGCTTTCCCTCCTGGCTCTTTGGGCGTGGGAGCTGTGGTCAGAGCCGCGGCCCTACCGGAAAATGCTTCATAGGATGGCGCGGCGGCGCCAGGTGGGCGCCGGTGGCGCTGAGGCTGACGGCCGCCGCAAAGCCCGCAGCCCCACGGGCTGTGGGGCCACGCGAGCGGCTGCCAAAGAGCTTTCCAACGAGGCACAGCTTTCCCTCCTGGCTCTTCGGGCGTGGGAGCTGTGGCCAGAGCCGCGGACCTACCGGAAAATGCTTCGCAGGCTGGCGCAGCGGAGGAAGGCGGGCGCCGGTGGCGCCGATGCTGACGGCTGCCGCAAAGCCCGCAGCCCCACGGGCTGTGGGGCCACGCGAGCGGCTGCCAAAGAGCTTTCCAACGAGGTACGGCTTTCCCTCCTTGGTCTTCGGGCGTGGGAGCTGTGGCCAGAGCCGCAGCCCTACCCGAAAATGCTTCACAGGCTGACGCGGCGGCGCCACGTGGGCGCCGGTGTCGCCGAGGCTGACGGCCGCTGCAAAGCCCGCAGCCCCACAGGCTGTGGGGCCACGCGAGCGGCTGCCAAAGAGCTTTCCAACGACGCACAGCTTTCCCTCCTTGGTCTTCGGGCGTGGGAGCTGTGGCCAGAGCCGAGGCCCTACCGGAAAATGCTTCGCAGGCTAACGCAGCAGAGCAAGGTGGGCGCCGGTGTCGCCGAGGCTGATGGCCGCCGCAAAGCCCGCAGCCCCATGGTCTGTGGGGCCACGCGAGCGGCTGCCAAAGAGCTTTCCAACGAGGCACGGCTTTCCCTCCCGGCTCTTCTGGCGTGGGAGCTGTCGCCAGAGCCGCGGCCCTACCGGAAAATGCTTCACAGGCTGGCGCGGCTGCCCCACGTGGGCGCCGGTGGCGCCGAGGCTGACGGCCGCCGCAAAGCCCGCAGCCCCACGGGCTTTGGGGCCACGCGAGCGGCTGCCAAAGAGCTTTCCAACGAGGCATGGCTTTCCCTCCTGGCTCTTCGGGCGTGGGAGCTGTGGCCAGAGCCGCGGCCCTACCGGAAAATGCTTCGCAGGCTGGCGCGGCGGCGCCACGTGAGCGCCGGTGGCGCCGAGGCTGACGGACGCCGCAAAGCCCGCAGCCCCACGAGCTGTGGGGCCACGCGAGCGGCTGCCAAAGAGCTTTCCAACGAGGCACGGCTTTCCCTCCTTGGTCTTCGGGCGTGGGAGCTGTCGCCAGAGCCGTGGCCCTACCGGAAAATGCTTCACAGGCTGGCTCGGCGGCCCCACATGGGCGCCGGTGGCGCCGAGGCTGACGGCCGCCGCAAAGCCCGCAGCCCCACGGGCTGTGGGGCCACGCGAGCGGCTGCCAAAGAGCTTTCCAACGAGGCACGGCTTTCCCTCCTTGGTCTTCGGGCGTGGGAGCTGTGGCCAGAGCCGCGGCCCTACCCGAAAATGCTTCGCAGGCTGGCGTGGCGGCGCCAGGTGGGCGCCGGTGGCGCCGAGGCTGACGGCCGCCGCAAATCCCGGAGTCCCACGGGCTGTGGGGCTACGCGATCGGCTGCCAAAGAGCTTTCCAACGAGGCACGGCTTTCCCTCCTTGGTCTTTGGGCGTGGGAGCTGTGGCCAGAGCCGCGGCCCTACCGGAAAATGCTTTGCAGGCTGGCGCGTCGGCGCCAGGTGGGCGCCGGTGGCGCCGAGGCTGAAAGCCGCCGCAAAGCCCGCAGCCCCACGGGCTGTGGGGCCACGCGAGCGGCTGCCAAAGAGCTTTCCAACGAGGCACGGCTTTCCCTCCTTGGTCTTCGGGCGTGGGAGCTGTGGCCAGAAACGCAGCACTACCGGAAAATGCTTCGCAGGCTGGCGCGGCGGTGCCAGGTGGGCGCTAGTGTCGCCGAGGCTGACGGCCGCCGCAAAGCCCGCAGCCCCACGGGCTGTGGGGCCATGCGAGCGGCTGCCAAAGAGCTTTCCAACGAGGCACGGCTTTCAATCCTTGCTCTTCGGGCGTGGGAGCTGTGGCCAGAGCCGCGGCCCTACCGGAAAATGCTTCGCAGGCTGGCTCGGCGGCCCCACATGGTCGCCGGTGGCGCCGAGGCTGACGGCCGCCGCAAAGCCCGCAGCCCCACGGGCTGTGGGGCCACGCGAGCGGCTGCCAAAGAGCTTTCCAACGAGGCATGGCTTTCCCTCCTGGCTCTTCGGGCGTGGGAGCTGTAGCCAGAGCCGCGGCCCTACCTGAAAATGCTTTGCAGGCTGGCGCGTCGGCGCCAGGTGGGCGCCGGTGGCGCCGAGGCTGAAAGCCGCCGCAAAGCCCGCAGCCCCACGGGCTGTGGGGCCACGCGAGCGGCTGCCAAAGAGCTTTCCAACGAGGCACGGCTTTCAATCCTTGCTCTTCGGGCGTGGGAGATGTGGCCAGAGCCGCGGCCCTACCGGAAAATGCTTCGCAGGCTGGCGCGGCGGTGCCACGTGGGCGCTGGTGTCGCCGAGGCTGACGGCCGCCGCAAAGTCCGCAGCCCCACGGACTGTGGGGCCACGCGAGCGGCTGCCAAAGAGCTTTCCAACGAGGCATGGCTTTCCCTCCTGGCTCTTCGGGCGTGGGAGCTGTCGCCAGAGCCGTGGCCCTACCGGAAAATGCTTTGCAGGCTCACGCAGCAGAGCAAGGTGGGCGCCGGTGTCGCCGAGGCTGATGGCCGCCGCAAAGCCCGCAGCCCCATGGTCTGTGGGGCCACGCGAGTGGCTGCCAAAGAGCTTTCCAACGAGGCACGGCTTTCCCTCCTGGCTCTTCGGGCGTGGGAGCTGTCGCCAGAGCCGCGGCCCTACCGGAAAATGCTTCACAGGCTGGCGCGGTTGCCCCACGTGTGTGCCGGTGTCGCCGAGGCTGACGGCCGCCGCAAAGCCCGCAGCCCCACGGGCTGTGGGGCCACGCGAGCGGCTGCCAAAGAGCTTTCCAACGAGGTACGGCTTTCCCTCCTTGGTCTTCGGGCGTGGGAGCTGTGGCCAGAGCCGCGGCCCTACCGGAAAATGATTCGCAGGCTGGCGCGGTGGCGCCATGTGTGCGCCGCTGGCGCCGAGGCTGACGGCCGCCGCAAAGCCCGCAGCCCCACGGGCTGTGGGGCCACGCGAGCGGCTGCCAAAGAGCTTTCCAACGAGGCACGGCTTTCCCTCCTGGCTCCTCGGGCGTGGGAGCTGTGGCCAGAGCCGCGGACCTACCGGAAAATGCTTCGCAGGCTGGCGCAGCGGAGGAAGGTGGGCGCCGGTGGCGCCAATGCTGACGGCTGCCGCAAATCCCGCAGCCCCACGGGCTGTGGGGCCACGCGAGCGGCTGCCAAAGAGCTTTCCAACGAGGCACGGCTTTCCCTCCTGGCTCTTCGGGCGTGGGAGCTGTGGCCAGAGCCGCGGCCCTACCGGAAAATGCTTCGCAGGCTGGCGCGGCGGCGACACGTGGGCGCCGGTGTCTCCGAAGTTGACGGCCACCGCAAAGCCCGCAGCCCCACGGGCTGTGGGGCCACGCGAGCGGCTGCCAAAGAGCTTTCCAACGAGGCACGGCTTTCCCTCCTTGGTCTTCGGGCGTGGGAGGTGTGGCCAGAGCCGCGGCCCTACCCGAAAATGCTTCGCAGGCTGGCGCGGCGGCGCCACGTGGGCGCCGGGGCTGACGGCCGCCGCAAAGCCCGCAGCCCCATGGTCTGTGGGGCCACGCGAGCGGCTGCCAAAGAGCTTTCCAACGAGGCACGGCTTTCCCTCCTTGGTCTTCGGGCGTGGGAGCTGTGGCCAGAGCCGCGGCCCTACCGGAAAATGCTTCACAGGCTGGCTCGGCGGCCCCACGTGGGCGCCGGTGGCGCCGAGGCTGACGGCCGCCGCTAAGCCCGCAGCCCCACGGGCTGTGGGGCCACGCGAGCGGCTGCCAAAGAGTTTTCCAACGAGGCACGGCTTTCCCTCCTTGGTCTTCGGGCGTGGGAGCTGTGGCCAGAGCCGCAGCCCTACCGGAAAATGATTCGCAGGCTGGCGCGGTGGCGCCACGTGTGCGCCGGTGTCGCCGAGGCTGACGGCCGCCGCAAAGCCCGCAGCCCCACGGGCTTTGGGGCCACGCGAGCGGCTGCCAAAGAGCTTTCCAACGAGGCACGGCTTTCCCTCCTGGCTCTTCGGGCGTGGGAGCTGTGGCCAGAGCCGCGGACCTACCGGAAAATGCTTCGCAGGCTGGCACAGCGGAGGAAGGTGGGCGCCGGTGTCGCCGATGCTGACGGCCGCCGCAAAGCCCGCAGCCCCATGGTCTGTGGGGCCACGCGAGCGGCTGCCAAAGAGCTTTCCAACGAGGCACGGCTTTCCCTCCTTGGTCTTCGGGCGTGGGAGCTGTGGCCAGAGCCGCGGCCCTACCGGAAAATGCTTCACAGGCTGGCTCGGCGGCCCCACGTGGGCGCCGGTGGAGCCGAGGCTGACAGCCGCCGCAAAGCCCGCAGCCCCACGGGCTGTGGGGCCACGCGAGCGGCTGCCAAAGAGCTTTCCAACGAGGCACGGCTTTCCCTCCTGGCTCTTCGGGCGTGGCAGCTGTGGCCAGAGCCGCGGCCCTACCGGAAAATGCTTCACAGGCTGGCGCGGCGGTGCCACGTGGGCGCTGCTGTCGCCGAGGCTGACGGCCGCCGCAAAGCCCGCAGCCCCATGGTCTGTGGGGCCACGCGAGTGGCTGCCAAAGAGCTTTCCAACGAGGCACGGCTTTCCCTCCTGGCTCTTCGGGCGTGGGAGCTGTCGCCAGAGCCGCGGCCCTACCGGAAAATGCTTCACAGGCTGGCGCGGTTGCCCCACGTGGGCGCCGGTGTCGCCGAGGCTGACGGCCGCCGCAAAGCCCACAGCCCCATGGTCTGTGGGGCCACGCGAGCGGCTGCCAAAGAGCTTTCCAACGAGGCACGGCTTTCCCTCCTGGCTCTTCGGGTGTGGGAGCTGTGGCCAGAGCCGTGGCCCTTCCCGAATATGCTTCGCAGGCTGACGCAGCAGAGCAAAGTGGGCGCCGGTATCGCCGAGGCTGACGGCCGCCGCAAAGCCCGCAGCCCCATGGTCTGTGGGGCCACGCGAGCGGCTGCCAAAGAGCTTTCCAACGAGGCACGTCTTTCCCTCCTGGCTCTTCGGGCGTGGGAGCTGTGGCCAGAGCCGCGGCCCTACCGGAAAATACTTCCCAGGCTGGCGCGGCGGCGCCAGGTGGGCGCCGGTGGCGCCGAGGCTGACGGCCACCGCAAAGCCCGCAGCCCCATGGGCTGTGGGGCCACGCGAGCGGCTGCCAAAGAGCTTTCCAACGAGGCACGGCTTTCCCTCCTGGCTCTTCGAGCGTGGGAGCTGTGGCCAGAGCCGCGGCCCTACCGGAAAATGCTTCACAGGCTGGCGCGGCGGCACGAGACGGGTGCCGGTGGCGCCGAGGCTGACGGCCGTAGCAAAGCCCGCAGCCCCACGGGCTGTGGGGCCACGCGAGCGGCTGCCAAAGAGCTTTCCAAAGAGGCACGGATTTCCCTCCTTGGTCTTCGGGCGTGGGAGCTGTGGCCAGAGCCGTGGCCGTTCCCGAAAATGCTTTGCAGGCTGACGCAGCAGAGCAAGGTGGGCGCCGGTGTCGCCGAGGCTGACGGCCGCCACAAAGCCCGCAGCCCCACGGGCTGTGGGGCCACGCGAGCGGCTGCCAAAGAGCTTTCCAACGAGGCACGGCTTTCCCTCCTTGGTCTTCGGGCGTGGGAGCTGTGGCCAGAGCCGCGGCCATACCGGAAAATGCTTCGCAGGCTGGCGCGGCAGCGGCACGTGTGCGCCGGTGGCGCCGAGGCTGACGGCCGGCGCAAAGCCCGCAGCGCCACGGGCTGTGGGGCCACGCGAGCGGCTGCCAAAGAGCTTTCCAACGAGGCACGGCTTTCCCTCCTGGCTCTTCGGGCGTGGGAGCAGTCGCCAGAGCCGCGGCCCTACCGGAAAATGCTTCGCAGGCTGACGCAGCATAGCAAGGTGGGCGCCGGTGGCGCCGAGGCTGACGGCCGCCGCAAAGCCCGCAGCCCCACGGGCTGTGGGGCCACGCGAGCGGCTGCCAAAGAGCTTTCCAACGAGGCACGGCTTTCCCTCCTGGCTCTTCGAGCGTGGGAGCTGTGGCCAGAGCCGCGGCCCTACCGGAAAATGCTTCGCAGGCTGGCACGGCTGCGCCAGGTGGGCGCAGGAGGCGCCGAGGCTGACGGCCGACGCAAAGCCCGCAGCCCCACGGGCTGTGGGGCCACGCGAGCGGCTGCCAAAGAGCTTTCCAACGAGGCACGGCTTTCCCTCCTGGCTCTTCGGGCGTGGGAGCTGTGGCCAGAGCCGCGGCCCTACCGGAAAATGCTTCGCAGGCTGGCGCGGCGGCAACAGGTGGGCGCCGGTGGCGCCTAAGCTGACGGCCGCCGCAAAGCCCGCAGCCCCACAGGCTGTGGGGCCACGCGAGCAACTGCCAAAGAGCTTTCCAACGAGGCATGGCTTTCCCTCCTGGCTCTTCGGGTGTGGGAGTTGTGGCCAGAGCCGCGGCCCTACCAGAAAATGCTTCGCAGGCTGGCGCGGCGGCGTCAGGTGGGCGCCGGTGGCGCCGAGACTGACGGACGCCGCAAAGCCCGCAGCGCCACGGGCTGTGGGGCCACGCGAGCGGCTGCCAAAGAGCTTTCCAACGAGGCACGGCTTTCCCTCCTGGCTCTTCGGGCGTGGGAGCTGTGGCCAGAGCCGCGGCCCTACCCGAAAATGCTTCGCAGGCTGGCGTGGCGGCGCCAGGTGTGCGCCGGTGACGCCGAGGCTGACAGCCGCCGGAAAGCCCGCAGCCCCACGGGCTGTGGGGCCACGCGAGCGGCTGCCAAAGAGCTTTCCAACGAGGCACGGCTTTCCCTCCTGGCTCTTTGGGCGTGGGAGCTGTGGCCAGAGCCGCGGCCCTACGCGAAAATGCTTTGCAGGCTGGCGTGGCGGTGCCACGTGGGCGCCGGTGGCGCCGAGTCTGACGGCCGCCGCAAAGCCCGCAGCCCCACGGGCTGTGGGGCCACGCGAGCGGCTGCCAAAGAGCTTTCCAACGAGGCACGGCTTTCCCTCCTGGCTCTTCGGGCGTGGGAGCTGTGGCGATAGCCGTGGCCCTTCCCGAAAATACTTCGCAGGCTGACGCAGCAGAGCAAGGTGGGCGCCGGTGTCGCCGAAGCTGACGGCCGCCGCAAAGCCCGCAGCCCCACGGGCTGTGGGGCCACGCGAGCGGCTGCCAAAGGGCTTTCCAACGAGGCGCGGCTTTCCATCCTCGCTCTTCGGGCGTGGGAGCTGTGGCCAGAGCCGCGGCCCTACCGGAAAATGCTTCGCAGGCTGACGCAGCGGAGCAAGGTGGGCGCCGGTGGAGCCGAGGCTGACGGCCGCTGCAAAGCCCGAAGCCCCACGGGCTGTGGGGCCACGCGAGCGGCTGCCAAAGAGCTTTCTAACGAGGCATGGCTTTCCCTCCTGGCTCTTCGGGCGTGGGAGCTGTGGCCAGAGCCGCGGCCCTACCGGAAAATGCTTCGCAGGCTGGCGCGGCGGCGCCAGGTGGGCGCCGGTGGCGCCGAGGCTGACGGCCGCTGCAAAGCCCGCAGCCCCAAGAGCTGTGGGGCCACGCGAGCGGCTGCCAAAGAGCTTTCCAACGAGGCACGGCTTTCCCTCTTGGCTCTTTGGGCGTGGGAGCTGTGGTCAGAGACGCGGCCCTACCCGAAAATGCTTCGCAGGCTGGCGCGGCGGCGCCAGGTGGGTCCCGGTGGCGCCGAGGCTGACGGCCGCCGCAAAGCCCGCAGCCCCACGGGCTGTGGGGCCACGCGAGCGGCTGCCAAAGAGCTTTCCAACGAGGCACGGCTTTCTCTCCTGGCCCTTCGGGCGTGGGAGCTGTGGCCAGAGCCGCGGCCCTACCGGAAAATGCTTCGCAGGCTGGCGCGGCGGTGCCACGTGTGCGCCGGTGTCGCCGAGGCTGACGGCCGCCGCAAAGCCCGCAGCCCCACGAGCTGTGGGGCCACGCGAGCGGCTGCCAAAGAGCTTTCCAACGAGGCACGGCTTTCCGTCCTGGCTCTTCGGGCGTGGGAGCTGTGGCCAGAGCCGCGGCCCTACCGGAAAATGCTTCGCAGGCTGGCGCGGCGGCAACACGTGGGTGCCGGTGGCGCCGAGGCTGACGGCCACCGCAAAGCCCGCAGCCCCACGGGCTGTGGGGCCACGCGAGCGGCTGCCAAAGAGCTTTCCAACGAGGCACGGCTTTCCCTCCTTGGTCTTCGGGCGTGGGAGCTGTGGCCAGAGGCGCGGCCCTACCCGAAAATGCTTCGCAGGCTGGCGCGGCGGCGCCACGTGGGCGCCAATGGCGCCGAGGCTGACGGCCGCCGCAAAGCCCGCAGCCCCACGGGCTTTGGGGCCACGCGAGCGGCTGCCAAAGAGCTTTCCAACGAGGCACGGCTTTCCCTCCTGGCTCTTCGGGCGTGGGAGATGTGGCCAGAGCCGAGGCCCTACCCGAAAATGCTTCACAGGCTGGCGCGGCGGCGCCACGTGGGCGCCGGTGTCGCCGAGGCTGACGGCCGCTGCAAAGCCCGCAGCCCCACGGGCTGTGGGGCCACGCGAGCGGCTGCCAAAGAGCTTTCCAACGAGGCACAGCTTTCCCTCCTTGGTCTTCAGGCGTGGGAGAGGTCGCCAGAGCCGTGGCCCTACCGGAAAATGCTTCGCAGGGTCACGCAGCAGAGCAAGGTGGGCGCCGGTGGCGCCGAGGCTGACGGCCGCCGCAAAGCCCGCAGCCCCACGGGCTGTGGGGCCACGCGAGCGGCTGCCAAAGAGCTTTCCAACGAGGCACGGCTTTCCCTCCTGGCTCTTCGGGCGTGGGAGCTGTGGCCAGAGCCGCGGCCCTACGCGAAAATGCTTTGCAGGCTGGCGTGGCGGTGCCACGTGGGCGCCGGTGTCGCCGAAGCTGACGGCCGCCGCAAAGCCCGCAGCCCCACGGGCTGTGGGGCCACGCGAGCGGCTGCCAAAGGGCTTTCCAACGAGGCGCGGCTTTCCATCCTCGCTCTTCGGGCGTGGGAGCTGTGGCCAGAGCCGCGGCCCTACCGGAAAATGCTTCGCAGGCTGACGCAGCGGAGCAAGGTGGGCGCCGGTGGAGCCGAGGCTGACGGCCGCTGCAAAGCCCGAAGCCCCACGGGCTGTGGGGCCACGCGAGCGGCTGCCAAAGAGCTTTCTAACGAGGCATGGCTTTCCCTCCTGGCTCTTCGGGCGTGGGAGCTGTGGCCAGAGCCGCGGCCCTACCGGAAAATGCTTCGCAGGCTGGCGCGGCGGCGCCAGGTGGGCGCCGGTGGCGCCGAGGCTGACGGCCGCTGCAAAGCCCGCAGCCCCAAGAGGTGTGGGGCCACGCGAGCGGCTGCCAAAGAGCTTTCCAACGAGGCACGGCTTTCCCTCTTGGCTCTTTGGGCGTGGGAGCTGTGGTCAGAGACGCGGCCCTACCCGAAAATGCTTCGCAGGCTGGCGCGGCGGCGCCAGGTGGGTCCCGGTGGCGCCGAGGCTGACGGCCGCCGCAAAGCCCGCAGCCCCACGGGCTGTGGGGCCACGCGAGCGGCTGCCAAAGAGCTTTCCAACGAGGCACGGCTTTCCCTCCTGGCTCTTCGGGCGTGGGAGCTGTGGCCAGAACCGCGGCCCTACCAGAAAATGCTTCGCAGGCTGATGCAGCAGAGCAAGGTGGGTGCCAGTGGCGCTGAGGCTGACGGCCGCCGCAAAGCCCGCAGCCCCACGGGCTGTGGGGCCACGCGAGCGGCTGCCAAAGAGCTTTCCAACGAGGCACGGCTTTCCCTCCTGGCTCTTCGGGCGTGGGAGCTGTGGCCAGAACCGCGGCCCTACCAGAAAATGCTTCGCAGGCTGATGCAGCAGAGCAAGGTGGGTGCCAGTGGCGCTGAGGCTGACGGCCGCCACAAAGCCCGCAGCCCCACGGGCTGTGGGGCCACGCGAGCGGCTGCCAAAGAGCTTTCCAACGAGGCACGGCTTTCTCTCCTGGCCCTTCGGGCGTGGGAGCTGTGGCCAGAGCCGCGGCCCTACCGGAAAATGCTTCGCAGGCTGGCGCGGCGGTGCCACGTGTGCGCCGGTGTCGCCGAGGCTGACGGCCGCCGCAAAGCCCGCAGCCCCACGAGCTGTGGGGCCACGCGAGCGGCTGCCAAAGAGCTTTCCAACGAGGCACGGCTTTCCGTCCTGGCTCTTCGGGCGTGGGAGCTGTGGCCAGAGCCGCGGCCCTACCGGAAAATGCTTCGCAGGCTGGCGCGGCGGCAACACGTGGGTGCCGGTGGCGCCGAGGCTGACGGCCACTGCAAAGCCCGCAGCCCCACGGGCTGTGGGGCCACGCGAGCGGCTGCCAAAGAGCTTTCCAACGAGGCACGGCTTTCCCTCCTTGGTCTTCGGGCGTGGGAGCTGTGGCCAGAGCCGCGGCCCTACCCGAAAATGCTTCGCAGGCTGGCGCGGCGGCGCCACGTGGGCGCCAATGGCGCCGAGGCTGACGGCCGCCGCAAAGCCCGCAGCCCCACGGGCTTTGGGGCCACGCGAGCGGCTGCCAAAGAGCTTTCCAACGAGGCACGGCTTTCCCTCCTGGCTCTTCGGGCGTGGGAGATGTGGCCAGAGCCGAGGCCCTACCCGAAAATGCTTCACAGGCTGGCGCGGCGGCGCCACGTGGGCGCCGGTGTCGCCGAGGCTGACGGCCGCTGCAAAGCCCGCAGCCCCACGGGCTGTGGGGCCACGCGAGCGGCTGCCAAAGAGCTTTCCAACGAGGCACAGCTTTCCCTCCTTGGTCTTCGGGCGTGGGAGAGGTCGCCAGAGCCGTGGCCCTACCGGAAAATGCTTCGCAGGGTCACGCAGCAGAGCAAGGTGGGCGCCGGTGGCGCCGAGGCTGATGGCCGCCGCAAAGCCCGCAGCCCCATGGTCTGTGGGGCCACGCGAGCGGCTGCCAAAGAGCTTTCCAACGAGGCACGGCTTTCCCTCCTGGCTCTTCGGGCGTGGGAGCTGTGGCCAGAGCCGCGGCCCTACCGGAAAATGCTTCACAGGCTGGCGCGGCGGCCCCACGTGTGCGCCGGTGGCGCCGAGGCTGACGGCCGCCGCAAAGCCCGCAGCCCCACGGGCTGTGGGGCCACGCGAGCGGCTGCCAAAGAGCTTTCCAACGAGGTACGGCTTTCCCTCCTTGGTCTTCGGGCGTGGGAGCTGTGGCCAGAGCCGCGGCCCTACCGGAAAATGATTCGCAGGCCGGCGCGGCGGCGCCACGTGGGTGCCGGTGGCGCCGAGGCTGACGGCCGCCGCAAAGCCCGCAGCCCCACAGGCTGTGGCGCCACGCGAGCGGCTACCAAAGAGCTTTCTAACGAGGCACAGCTTTCCCTCCTGGCTCTTTGGGTGTGGGAGATGTGGTCAGAGCCGCGGCCCTACCGGAAAATGCTTCACAGGATGGCGCGGCAGCGCCAGGTGGGCGCCGGTGTCGCCGAGGCTGACGGCCGCCGCAAAGCCCGCAGCCCCACGGGCTGTGGGGCCACGCGAGCGGCTGCCAAAGAGCTTTCCAACGAGGCACAGCTTTCCCTCCTGGCTCTTCGGGCGTGGGAGCTGTGGCCAGAGCCGCGGACCTACCGGAAAATGCTTCGCAGGCTGGCGCAGCGGAGGAAGGCGGGCGCCGGTGGCGCCGATGCTGACGGCTGCCGCAAAGCCCGCAGCCCCACGGGCTGTGGGGCCACGCGAGCGGCTGCCAAAGAGCTTTCCAACGAGGTACGGCTTTCCCTCCTTGGTCTTCGGGCGTGGGAGCTGTGGCCAGAGCCGCAGCCCTACCCGAAAATGCTTCACAGGCTGACGCGGCGGCGCCACGTGGGCGCCGGTGGCGCCGAGGCTGACGGCCGCTGCAAAGCCCGCAGCCCCACAGGCTGTGGGGCCACGCGAGCGGCTGCCAAAGAGCTTTCCAACGAGGCACAGCTTTCCCTCCTTGGTCTTCGGGCGTGGGAGCTGTGGCCAGAGCCGAGGCCCTACCGGAAAATGCTTCGCATGCTAACGCAGCAGAGCAAGGTGGGCGCCGGTGTCGCCGAGCCTGAGGGCCGCCGCAAAGCCCGAAGCCCCATGGTCTGTGGGGCCACGCGAGCGGCTGCCAAAGAGCTTTCCAACGAGGCACGGCTTTCCCTCCTGGCTCTTCGAGCGTGGGAGCTGTGGCCAGAGCCGCGGCCCTACCGGAAAATGCTTCACAGGCTGGCGCGGCGGCGCCAGATGGGTGCCGGTGGCGCCGAGGCTGACGGCCGCCGCAAAGCCCGCAGCCCCACGGGCTGTGGGGCCACGCGAGCGGCTGCCAAAGAGCTTTCCAACGAGGCACGGCTTTCCCTCCTTGGTCTTCGGGCGTGGGAGCTGTGGCCAGAGCCGTGGCCCTTCCCGAAAATGCTTCGCAGGCTGACGCAGCAGAGCAAGGTGGGCGCCGGTGTCGCCGAGGCTGACGGCCGCCACAAAGCCCGCAGCCCCACGGGCTGTGGGGCCACGCGAGCGGCTGCCAAAGAGCTTTCCAACGAGGCACGGCTTTCCCTCCTGGCTCTTCGGGCGTGGGAGCTGTGGCCAGAGCCGCGGCCCTACCGGAAAATGCTTCGCAGGCTGACGCAGCAGAGCAAGGTGGGCGCCGGTGGAGCCGAGGCTGACGGCCGCCACAAAGCCCGCAGCCCCACGGGCTGTGGGGCCACGCGAGCGGCTGCCAAAGAGCTTTCCAACGAGGCACGGCTTTCCCTCCTGGCTCTTCGGGCGTGGGAGCTGTGGCCAGAGCCGCGGCCCTTCCCGAAAATACTTCGCAGGCTGACGCAGCAGAGCAAGGTGGGCGCCGGTGTCGCCGAGGCTGACGGCCGGCGCAAAGCCCGCAGCCCCACGGGCTGTGGGGCCACGCGAGCGGCTGCCAAAGAGCTTTCCAACGAGGCACGGCTTTCCCTCCTGGCTCTTCGGGGGTGGGAGCTGTGGCCATAGCCGTGGCCCTTCCCGAAAATACTTCGCAGGCTGACGCAGCAGAGCAAGGTGGGCGCCGGTGTCGCCGAGGCTGACGGCCGCCGCAAAGCCCGCAGCCCCACGGGCTGTGGGGCCACGCGAGCGGCTGCCAAAGAGCTTTCCAACGAGGCACGGCTTTCCCTCCTGGCTCTTCGGGCGTGGGAGCTGTGGCCAGAGCCGCGGCCCTACCGGAAAATGCTTCGCAGGCTGACGCGGCGGCGCCACGTGGGCGCCGGTGGCGCCGAGGCTGACGGCCGCCGCAAAGCACGCAGCCCCACGGGCTGTGGGGCCACGCGAGCGGCTGCCAAAGAGCTTTCCAACGAGGCACGGCTTTCCCTCCTGGCTTTTCAGGCGTGGGAGCTGTGGCTAGAGCCGCGGCCCTAACGGAAAATGCTTCGCAGGCTGACGCAGCGGAGCAAGGTGGGCGCCGGTGGCGCCGAGGCTGACGGCCTCCGCAAAGCCTGCAGCCCCACGGGCTGTGGGGCCACGCGAGCGGCTGCGTAAGAGCTTTCCAACAAGGCACGGCTTTCCCTCCTGGCTCTTTGGGCGTGGGAGCTGTGGTCAGAGCCGCGGCCCTACCGGAAAATGCTTCGCAGGCTGGAGCGGCGGCGCCACGTGGGCGTCGGTGGCGCCGAGGCTGACGGACGCTGAAAAGCCCGCAGCCCCACGGGCTGTGGGGCCACGCGAGCAGCTGCCAAAGAGCTTTCCAACGAGGCACGGCTTTCCCTCCTGGCTCTTCGGGCGTGGGAGCTGTGGCCAGAGCCGCGGCCCTACCGGAAAATGCTTCGCAGGCTGGCGCGGCGGCGCCACGTGGGCGCCGGTGTCGCCGAGGCTGACGGCCGCCGCAATGCCCGCAGCCCCACGGGCTGTGGGGCCACGCGAGCGGCTGCCAAAGAGATTTCCAACGAGGCACGGCTTTCCCTCCTGGCTCTTCGGGCGTAGGAGCTGTGGCCAGAGCCGCGGCCCTACCGGAAAATGCTTCGCAGGCTGGTGCGGCGGCGTCACGTGGGCGCTGGTGGCTCCGAGGCTGAGAGCCGCCGTAAAGCCCGAAGCCCCACGGGCTGTGGGGCCACGCGAGCGGCTGCCAAAGAGCTTTCCAACGAGGCACGGCTTTCCCTCCTGGCTCTTCGGGTGTGGGAGCTGTGGCCAGAGCCGCGGCCCTACCCGAAAATGCTTCGCAGGCTGGCGCGGCGGCGCCAGGTTAGCGCCGGTGGCGCCGAGGCTGATGGCCGCCGTAAAGCCCGCAGCCCCACGGGCTGTGGGGCCACGCGAGCGGCTGCCAAAGAGCTTTCCAACGAGGCACGGCTTTCCCTCCTTGGTCTTCGGGCGTGGGAGCTGTGGCCAGAGCCGCGGCCCTACCGGAAAATGCTTCGCAGGCTGGCGCGGCGGCACCAGGTGGGCGCCGGTGGCGCCTAAGCTGACGGCCGCCGCAAAGCCCGCAGCCCCACGGGCTGTGGGGCCACGCGAGCAACTGCGAAAGAGCTTTCCAACGAGGCACGGCTTTCCCTCCTTGGTCTTCGGGCATGGGAGCTGTGGCCAGAGCCGCAGCCCTACCCGAAAATGCTTCGCAGGCAGGCGCGGCGGCGCCACGTGGTCGCCGGTGTCGCCGAGGCTGACGGCCGCCGCAATGCCCGCAGCCCCACGGGCTGTGGGGCCACGCGAGCAGCTGCCAAAGAGCTTTCCAACGAGGCATGGCTTTCCCTCCTGGCTCTTCAGGCATGGGAGCTGTGGCCAGAGCCGCGGCCCTTCCCGAAAATGCTTCGCAGGCTGACGCAGCAGAGCAAGGTGGGCGCCGGTGTCGCCGAGGCTGACGGCCAGCGCAAAGCCCGCAGCCCCACGGGCTGTGGGGCCACGCGAGCGGCTGCCAAAGAGCTTTCCAACGAGGCACGGCTTTCCCTCCTGGCTCTTCGGGTGTGGGAGCTGTGGCCAGAGCCGCGGCCCTACCCGAAAATGCTTCGCAGGCTGGCGCGGCGGCGCCAGGTTAGCGCCGGTGGCGCTGAGGCTGATGGCCGCCGCAAAGCCCGCAGCCCCACGGGCTGTGGGGCCACGCGAGCGGCTGCCAAAGAGCTTTCCAACGAGGCACGGCTTTCCCTCCTTGGTCTTCGGGCGTGGGAGCTGTGGCCAGAGCCGCGGCCCTACCGGAAAATGCTTCGCAGGCTGGCGCGGCGGCGACACGTGGGTGCCGGTGGCACCGACGCTGACGGCAGCCGCAAAGCCTGCAGCCCCACGGGCTGTGGGGCCACGCGAGCGGCTGCCAAAGAGCTTTCCAACGAGGCACGGCTTTCCCTCCTTGGTCTTCGGGCATGGGAGCTGTGGCCAGAGCCGCGGCCCTACCCGAAAATGCTTCGCAGGCTGACGCGGCGGCGCCACGTGGGCGCCGGTGGCGCCGAGGCTGACGGCTGCCACAAAGCCCGCAGCCCCACGGGCTGTGGGGCCACGCGAGCGGCTGCCAAAGAGCTTTCCAACGAGGCACGGCTTTCCCTCCTGGCTTTTCAGGCGTGGGAGCTGTGGCTAGAGCCGCGGCCCTAACGGAAAATGCTTCGCAGGCTGACGCAGCGGAGCAAGGTGGTCGCCGGTGGCGCCGAGGCTGACGGCCTCCGCAAAGCCCGCAGCCCCACGGGCTGTGGGGCCACGCGAGCGGCTGCCAAAGAGCTTTCCAACGAGGCACGGCTTTCCCTCCTGGCTCTTTGGGCGTGGGAGCTGTGGTCAGAGCCGCGGCCCTACCGGAAAATGCTTCGCAGGCTGGAGCGGCGGCGCCATGTTGGCGCCGGTGGCGCCGAGGCTGACGGCCGCCGCAAAGCCCGCAGCCCCACGGGCTGTGGGGCCACGCGAGCGGCTGCCAAAGAGCTTTCCAACGAGGCACGGCTTTCCCTCCTTGGTCTTCGGGCGTGGGAGCTGTGGCCAGAGCCGCGGCCCTACCGGAAAATGCTTCGCAGGCTGGTGCGGCGGCGTCACGTGGGCGCTGGTGGCTCCGAGGCTGAGAGCCGCCGTAAAGCCAGAAGCCCCACGGGCTGTGGGGCCACGCGAGCGGCTGCCAAAGAGCTTTCCAACGAGGCACGGCTTTCCCTCCTGGCTCTTCGGGTGTGGGAGCTGTGGCCAGAGCCGCGGCCCTACCCGAAAATGCTTCGCAGGCTGGCGCAGCGACGCCAGGTTAGCGCCGGTGGCGCCGAGGCTGATGGCCGCCGCAAAGCCCGCAGCCCCACGGGCTGTGGGGCCACGCGAGCGCCTGCCAAAGAGCTTTCCAACGAGGCACGGCTTTCCCTCCTTGGTCTTCGGGCGTGGGAGCTGTGGCCAGAGCCGCGGCCCTACCGGAAAATGCTTTGCAGGCTGGCGCGGCGGCACCAGGTGGGCGCCGGTGGCGCCTAAGCTGACGGCCGCCGCAAAGCCCGCAGCCCCACGGGCTGTGGGGCCACGCGAGCAACTGCGAAAGAGCTTTCCAACGAGGCACGGCTTTCCGTCCTTGGTCTTCGGGCATGGGAGCTGTGGCCAGAGCCGCAGCCCTACCGGAAAATGCTTCGCAGGCTGGCGCGGCGGCGCCACGTGGGCGCCGGTGGCGCCGAGGCTGACGGCCGCCGCAAAGCCCGCAGCCCCACGGGCTGTGGGGCCACGCGAGCAGCTGCCAAAGAGCTTTCCAACGAGGCATGGCTTTCCCTCCTGGCTCTTCGGGTGTGGGAGCTGTGGCCAGAGCCGCGGCCCTACCGGAAAATGCTTCGCAGGCTGGCGCGGCGGCGCCACGTGGGCGCCGGTGTCGCCGAGGCTGACGGCCGCCACAAAGCCCGCAGCCCCACGGGCTGTGGGGCCACGCGAGCGGCTGCCAAAGAGCTTTCCAACGAGGCATGGCTTTCCCTCCTGGCTCTTCGGGTGTGGGAGCTGTGGCCAGAGCCGTGGCCCTACCCGAAAATGCTTCGCAGGCTGGCGCGGCGGCGCCAGGTGTGCGCCGGTGACGCCGAGGCTGACAGCCGCCGGAAAGCCCGCAGCCCCATGGGCTGTGGGGCCACGCGAGCGGCTGCCAAAGAGCTTTCCAACGAGGCACGGCTTTCCCTCCTGGCTCTTCGGGCGTGGGAGCTGTGGCCAGAACCGCGGCCCTACCGGAAAATGCTTCGCAGGCTGGCGCGGCGGCGCCACATGGGCGCCGGTGACGCCGAGGCTGACAGCCGCCGGAAAGCCCGCAGCCCCACGGGCTGTGGGGCCACGCGAGCGGCTGCCAAAGAGCTTTCCAACGAGGCACGGCTTTCCCTCCTGTCTCTTTGGGCGTAGGAGCTGTTGTCAGAGCCGCGGCCCTACCGGAAAATGCTTCGCAGGCTGGCGCGACGGCGCCACGTGGGCGCCGGTGGCGCCGAGGCTGACGGCCGTTGCAAAGCCCGCAGCCCCACGGGCTGTGGGGCCATGCGAGCGACTGCCAAAGAGCTTTCCAACGAGGCACGGCATTCCATCCTGGCTCTTCGGGCGTGGGAGCTGTGGCCAGAGCCGCGGCCCTACCGGAAAATGCTTCGCAGGCTGGCGCGGCGGCGCCACGTGGGCGCCGGTGTCGCCGAGGCTGACGGCCACCGCAAAGCCCGCAGCCCCATGGGCTGTGGGGCCACGCGAGCGGCTGCCAAAGAGCTTTCCAACGAGGCACGGCTTTCCCTCCTGGCTCTTCGGGCGTGGGAGCTGTGGCCAGAGCCGCGGCCCTACCGGAAAATGCTTCGTAGGCTGGCGCGGCAGCGCCACGTGGGCGCCGGTGGCGCCTAGGCTGACGGCCGCCGCAAAGCCCGCAGCTCCACGGGCTGTGGGGCCATGCGAGCGGCTGCCAAAGAGCTTTCCAACGAGGCACGGCTTTCCCTCCTGGCTCTTCGGGCGTGGGAGCTGTGGCCAGAGCCGCGGCCCTACCCAAAAATGCTTCGCAGGCTGGCGCGGCGGTGCCACGTGGGCGCCGGTGGCACCGAGGCTGACGGCCGCCGCAAAGCCCGCAGCCCCACGGGCTGTGGGGCCATGCGAGCGACTGCCAAAGAGCTTTCCAACGAGGCACGGCTTTCCATCCTGGCTCTTCGGGCGTGGGAGCTGTGGCCAGAGCCGCGGCCCTACCGGAAAATGCTTCGTAGGCTGGCGCGGCAGCGCCACGTGGGCGCCGGTGGCGCCTAGGCTGACGGCCGCCGCAAAGCCCGCAGCTCCACGGGCTGTGGGGCCATGCGAGCGGCTGCCAAAGAGCTTTCCAACGAGGCACGGCTTTCCCTCCTGGCTCTTCGGGCGTGGGAGCTGTGGCCAGAGCCGCGGCCCTACCGGAAAATGCTTCGCAGGCTGACGCAGCGGAGCAAGTTGGGCGCCGGTGGCGCCGAGGCTGACGGCCGCCGCAAAGCCCGCAGCCCCATGGCCTTTGGGGCCACGCGAGCGGCTGCCAAAGAGCTTTCCAACGAGGCACGGCTTTCCCTCCTGGCTCTTCGGGCGTGGGAGCTGTGGCCAGAGCCGCGGCCCTACCCAAAAATGCTTCGCAGGCTGGCGCGGCGGTGCCACGTGGGCGCCGGTGGCACCAAGGCTGACGGCCGCCGCAAAGCCCGCAGCCCCACGGGCTGTGGGGCCATGCGAGCGGCTGCCAAAGAGCTTTCCAACGAGGCACGGCTTTCCCTCCTGGCTCTACGGGCGTGGGAGCTGTGGCCAGAGCCGCGGCCAGAGCCGCGGCCCTACCGGAAAATGCTTCGCAGGCTGGCACGGCGGCGCCACGTGGGCGCCGGTGGCGCCGAGGCTGACGGCCGCCGCAAAGCCCGCAGCCCCATGGGCTGTGGGGCCACGCGAGCGGCTGCCAAAGAGCTTTCCAACGAGGCACGGCTTTCCCTCCTGGCTCTTCGGGTGTGGGAGCTGTGGCCAGAGCCGTGGCCCTTCCCGAAAATGCTTCGCAGGCTGACGCAGCAGAGCAAGGTGGGCGCCGGTATCGCCGAGGCTGACGGCCGGCGCAAAGCCCGCAGCCCCATGGTCTGTGGGGCCACGCGAGCGGCTGCCAAAGAGCTTTCCAACGAGGCACGGCTTTCCCTCCTGGCTCTTCGAGCGTGGGAGCTGTGGCCAGAGCCGCGGCCCTACCGGAAAATGCTTCACAGGCTGGCGCGGCGGCGCCAGATGGGTGCCGGTGGCGCCGAGGCTGACGGCCGCCGCAAAGCCCGCAGCCACACGGGCTGTGGGGCCACGCGAGCAACTGCGAAAGAGCTTTCCAACGAGGCACGGCTTTCCCTCCTGGCTCTTCGGGCGTGGGAGCTGTGGCCAGAGCCGCGGCCCTACCGGAAAATGCTTCGCAGGCTGACGCAGCAGAGCAAGGTGGGCGCCGGTGTCGCCAAGGCTGATGGCCGCCACAAAGCCCGCAGCCCCACGGGCTGTGGGTCCACGCGAGCGGCTGCCAAAGAGCTTTCCAACGAGGCACGGCTTTCCCTCCTGGCTCTTCGGGCATGGGAGCTGTGGCCAGAGCTGCGACCCTACAGGAAAATGCTTCGCAGGCTGGCACGGCGGCGCCATGTGGGTGCCGGTGGCGCCGAGGCTGACGGCCGCCGCAAAGCCCGCAGCCCCACGGGCTGTGGGGCCACGCGAGCGGCTGCCAAAGAGCTTTCCAACGAGGCACGGCTTTCCCTCCTTGGTCTTCGGGCGTGGGAGCTGTGGCCAGAGCCGTGGCCCTAACGGAAAATGCTTCGCAGGCTGACGCAGCAGAGCAAGGTGGGCGCCGGTGTCGCCGAGGCTGACGGCCTCCGCAAAGCCCGCAGCCCCACGGGCTGTGGGGCCACGCGAGCGGCTGCGTAAGAGCTTTCCAACGAGGCACGGCTTTCCCTCCTGGCTCTTTGGGCGTGGGAGCTGTGGCCAGAGCCGCGGCCCTACCGGAAAATGCTTCGCAGGCTGGCGCGGCGGCGCCACGTGGGCGCCGGTGTCGCCGAGGCTGACGGCCGCCGCAAAGCCTGCAGCCCCACGGGCTGTGGGGCCACGCGAGCGGCTGCCAAAGAGGCTTCCAACGAGGCACGGCTTTCCATCCTGGCTCTTTGGGAGTGGGAGCTGTTGCCAGAGCCGCGGCCCTATCGGAAAATGCTTCGCAGGCTGGCGCGGCGGTGCCACGTGGGCGCCGGTGTCGCCGAGGCTGACGGCCGCCGCAATGCCCGCAGCCCCACGGGCTGTGGGGCCACGCGAGCGGCTGCCAAAGACATTTCCAACGAGGCACGGCTTTCCCTCCTTGGTCTTCGGGCGTGGGAGATGTGGCCAGAGCCGCGGCCCTACCGGAAAATGCTTCGCAGGCTGACGCAGCAGAGCAAGGTGGGCGCCGGTGTCGCCGAGGCTGACGGCCGTCACAAAGCCCGCAGCCCCACGGGCTGTGGGGCCACGCGAGCGGCTGCCAAAGAGTTTTCCAACGAGGCACGGCTTTCCCTCCTGGCTCTTCGGGCGTGGGAGCTGTGGCCAGAGCCGCGGCCCTAACGGAAAATGCTTCGCAGGCTGGCGCGGCGTTGCCACGTGGGCGCCGGTGTCGCCGAGGCTGACGGCCGGCGCAAAGCCCGCAGCCCCACGGGCTGTGGGGCCACGCGAGCGGCTGCCAAAGAGCTTTCCAACGAGGCACGGCTTTCCCTCCTTGGTCTTCGGGCGTGGGAGCTGTGGCCAGAGCCGCGGCCCTACCCGAAAATGCTTCGCAGGCTGACGCGGCGGCGCCACGTGGGCGCCGGTGTCGCCGAGGCTGACGGCCGCCGCAAAGCCCGCAGCCCCACGGGCTGTGGGGCCACGCGAGCGGCTGCCAAAGAGCTTTCCAACGAGGCACGGCTTTCCCTCCTTGGTCTTCGGGCGTGGGAGCTGTGGCCAGAGCCGCGGCCCAACCGGAAAATGCTTCGCAGGCTGGCGCGGCGGCGACACGTGGGTGCCGGTGGCGCCGAGGCTGACGGCAGCCGCAAAGCCCGCAGCCCCACGGGCTGTGGGGCCACGCGAGCGGCTGCCAAAGAGCTTTCCAACGAGGCACGGCTTTCCCTCCTTGGTCTTCGGGCGTGGGAGCTGTGGCCAGAGCCGCGGCCCTACCCGAAAATGCTTCGCAGGCTGACGCGGCGGCGCCACGTGGGCGCCGGTGGCGCCGAGGCTGACGGCCGCCGCAAAGCCCGCAGTCCCACGGGCTGTGGGGCCACGCGAGCGGCTGCCAAAGAGCTTTCCAACGAGGCACGGCTTTCCCTCCTGGCTTTTCAGGCGTGGGAGCTGTGGCTAGAGCCGTGGCCCTAACGGAAAATGCTTCGCAGGCTGACGCAGCGGAGCAAGGTGGGCGCCGGTGGCGCCGAGGCTGACGGCCTCCGCAAAGCCCGCAGCCCCACGGGCTGTGGGGCCACGCGAGTGGCTGCGTAAGAGCTTTCCAACGAGGCACGGCTTTCCCTCCTGGCTCTTTGGGCGTGGGAGCTGTGGTCAGAGACGCGGCCCTACCGGAAAATGCTTCGCAGGCTGGAGCGGCGGCGCCAGGTGGGCGCCGGTGGCGCCGAGGCTGACGGCCGCTGAAAAGCCCGCAGCCCCACGGGCTGTGGGGCCACGCGAGCAGCTGCCAAAGACCTTTCCAACGAGGCACGGCTTTCCCTCCTTGGTCCTCGGGCATGGGAGCTGTGGCCAGAGCCGCGGCCCTACCTGAAAATGCTTCGCAGGCTGGCGCGGCAGCGCCACATGGGCGCCGGTGTCGCCGAGGCTGACGGCCGCCGCAAAGCCCGCAGCCCCACGGGCTGTGGGGCCACGCGAGCGGCTGCCAAAGAGCTTTCCAACGAGGCATGGCTTTCCCTCCTGGCTCTTCGGGCGTGGGAGCTGTGGCCAGAGCCGCGGCCCTACCGGAAAATGCTTCGCAGGCTGGCGCGGCGGCGCCAGGTGGGCTCCGGTGGCGCCGAGGCTGACGGCCGCCGCAAAGCCCGCAGCCCCATGGGCTGTGGGGCCACGCGAGCGGCTGCCAAAGAGCTTTCCAACGAGGCACGGCTTTCCCTCCTGGCTCTTCGGGTGTGGGAGCTGTGGCCAGAGCCGTGGCCCTTCCCGAAAATGCTTCGCAGGCTGACGCAGCAGAGCAAGGTGGGCGCCGGTATCGCCGAGGCTGACGGCCGGCGCAAAGCCCGCAGCCCCACGGGCTGTGGGGCCACGCGAGCGGCTGCCAAAGAGCTTTCCAACGAGGCACGGCTTTCCCTCCTGGCTCTTCGGGCGTGGGAGCTGTGGTCAGAGCCGCGGCCCTACCGGAAAATGCTTCGCAGGCTGACGCAGCAGAGCAAGGTGGGCGCCGGTGTCGCCAAGGCTGATGGCCGCCACAAAGCCCGCAGCCCCACGGGCTGTGGGTCCACGCGAGCGGCTGCCAAAGAGCTTTCCAACGAGGCACGGCTTTCCCTCCTGGCTCTTCGGGCATGGGAGCTGTGGCCAGAGCTGCGACCCTACAGGAAAATGCTTCGCAGGCTGGCACGGCGGCGCCACGTGGGTGCCGGTGGCGCCGAGGCTGACGGCCGCCGCAAAGCCCGCAGCCCCACGGGCTGTGGGGCCACGCGAGCGGCTGCCAAAGAGCTTTCCAACGAGGCACGGCTTTCCCTCCTTGGTCTTCGGGCGTGGGAGCTGTGGCCAGAGCCGTGGCCCTAACGGAAAATGCTTCGCAGGCTGACGCAGCAGAGCAAGGTGGGCGCCGGTGTCGCCGAGGCTGACGGCCTCCGCAAAGCCCGCAGCCCCACGGGCTGTGGGGCCACGCGAGCGGTTGCCAAAGAGCTTTCCAACGAGGCACGGCTTTCCCTCCTGGCTCTTTGGGCGTGGGAGCTGTGGCCAGAGCCGCGGCCCTACCGGAAAATGCTTCGCAGGCTGGCGCGGCGGCGCCACGTGGGCGCCGGTGTCGCCGAGGCTGACGGCCGCCGCAAAGCCTGCAGCCCCACGGGCTGTGGGACCACGCGAGCGGCTGCCAAAGAGGCTTCCAACGAGGCACGGCTTTCCATCCTGGCTCTTTGGGAGTGGGAGCTGTTGCCAGAGCCGCGGCCCTATCGGAAAATGCTTCGCAGGCTGGCGCGGCGGTGCCACGTGGGCGCCGGTGTCGCCGAGGCTGACGGCCGCCGCAATGCCCGCAGCCCCACGGGCTGTGGGGCCACGCGAGCGGCTGCCAAAGACATTTCCAACGAGGCACGGCTTTCCCTCCTGGCTCTTCGAGCGTGGAAGCTGTGGCCAGAGCCGCGGCCCTACCGGAAAATGCTTCGCAGGCTGACGCAGCGGGATAAGGTGGGCGCCGGTGTCGCCGAGGCTGACGGCCGCCGCAAAGCCCGCAGCCCCACGGGCTGTGGGGCCACGCGAGCGGCTGCCAAAGAGCTTTCCAACGAGGCACGGCTTTCCCTCCTGGCTCTTTGGGCGTGGGAGCTGTGGCCAGAGCCGCGGCCCTACCGGAAAATGCTTTGCAGGCTGGCGCGGCGGTGCCACGTGGGCTCCGGTGGCGCCGAGGCTGACGGCCGCCGCAAAGCCCGCAGCCCCATGGGCTGTGGGGCCACGCGAGCGGCTGCCAAAGAGCTTTCCAACGAGGCACGGCTTTCCCTCCTGGCTCTTCGGGTGTGGGAGCTGTGGCCAGAGCCGTGGCCCTTCCCGAAAATGCTTCGCAGGCTGACGCAGCAGAGCAAGGTGGGCGCCGGTATCGCCGAGGCTGACGGCCGGTGCAAAGCCCGCAGCCCCATGGTCTGTGGGGCCACGCAAGCGGCTGCCAAAGAGCTTTCCAACGAGGCACGGCTTTCCCTCCTTGGTCTTCGGGCGTGGGAGCTGTGGCCAGAGCCGCGGCCCTACCGGAAAATGCTTCGCAGGCTGACGCAGCAGAGCAAGGTGGGCGCCGGTGTCGCCGAGGCTGACGGCCGTCACAAAGCCCGCAGCCCCACGGGCTGTGGGGCCACGCGAGCGGCTGCCAAAGAGTTTTCCAACGAGGCACGGCTTTCCCTCCTGGCTCTTCGGGCGTGGGAGCTGTGGCCAGAGCCGCGGCCCTAACGGAAAATGCTTCGCAGGCTGGCGCGGCGTTGCCACGTGGGCGCCGGTGTCGCCGAGGCTGACGGCCGGCGCAAAGCCCGCAGCCCCACGGGCTGTGGGGCCACGCGAGCGGCTGCCAAAGAGCTTTCCAACGAGGCACGGCTTTCCCTCCTTGGTCTTCGGGCGTGGGAGCTGTGGCCAGAGCCGCGGCCCTACCCGAAAATGCTTCGCAGGCTGACGCGGCGGCGCCACGTGGGCGCCGGTGTCGCCGAGGCTGACGGCCGCCGCAAAGCCCGCAGCCCCACGGGCTGTGGGGCCACGCGAGCGGCTGCCAAAGAGCTTTCCAACGAGGCACGGCTTTCCCTCCTTGGTCTTCGGGCGTGGGAGCTGTGGCCAGAGCCGCGGCCCAACCGGAAAATGCTTCGCAGGCTGGCGCGGCGGCGACACGTGGGTGCCGGTGGCGCCGAGGCTGACGGCAGCCGCAAAGCCCGCAGCCCCACGGGCTGTGGGGCCACGCGAGCGGCTGCCAAAGAGCTTTCCAACGAGGCACGGCTTTCCCTCCTTGGTCTTCGGGCGTGGGAGCTGTGGCCAGAGCCGCGGCCCTACCCGAAAATGCTTCGCAGGCTGACGCGGCGGCGCCACGTGGGCGCCGGTGGCGCCGAGGCTGACGGCCGCCGCAAAGCCCGCAGTCCCACGGGCTGTGGGGCCACGCGAGCGGCTGCCAAAGAGCTTTCCAACGAGGCACGGCTTTCCCTCCTGGCTTTTCAGGCGTGGGAGCTGTGGCTAGAGCCGTGGCCCTAACGGAAAATGCTTCGCAGGCTGACGCAGCGGAGCAAGGTGGGCGCCGGTGGCGCCGAGGCTGACGGCCTCCGCAAAGCCCGCAGCCCCACGGGCTGTGGGGCCACGCGAGTGGCTGCGTAAGAGCTTTCCAACGAGGCACGGCTTTCCCTCCTGGCTCTTTGGGCGTGGGAGCTGTGGTCAGAGACGCGGCCCTACCGGAAAATGCTTCGCAGGCTGGAGCGGCGGCGCCAGGTGGGCGCCGGTGGCGCCGAGGCTGACGGCCGCTGAAAAGCCCGCAGCCCCACGGGCTGTGGGGCCACGCGAGCAGCTGCCAAAGACCTTTCCAACGAGGCACGGCTTTCCCTCCTTGGTCCTCGGGCATGGGAGCTGTGGCCAGAGCCGCGGCCCTACCTGAAAATGCTTCGCAGGCTGGCGCGGCAGCGCCACATGGGCGCCGGTGTCGCCGAGGCTGACGGCCGCCGCAAAGCCCGCAGCCCCACGGGCTGTGGGGCCACGCGAGCGGCTGCCAAAGAGCTTTCCAACGAGGCATGGCTTTCCCTCCTGGCTCTTCGGGCGTGGGAGCTGTGGCCAGAGCCGCGGCCCTACCGGAAAATGCTTCGCAGGCTGGCGCGGCGGCGCCAGGTGGGCTCCGGTGGCGCCGAGGCTGACGGCCGCCGCAAAGCCCGCAGCCCCATGGGCTGTGGGGCCACGCGAGCGGCTGCCAAAGAGCTTTCCAACGAGGCACGGCTTTCCCTCCTGGCTCTTCGGGTGTGGGAGCTGTGGCCAGAGCCGTGGCCCTTCCCGAAAATGCTTCGCAGGCTGACGCAGCAGAGCAAGGTGGGCGCCGGTATCGCCGAGGCTGACGGCCGGCGCAAAGCCCGCAGCCCCACGGGCTGTGGGGCCACGCGAGCGGCTGCCAAAGAGCTTTCCAACGAGGCACGGCTTTCCCTCCTGGCTCTTCGGGCGTGGGAGCTGTGGTCAGAGCCGCGGCCCTACCGGAAAATGCTTCGCAGGCTGACGCAGCAGAGCAAGGTGGGCGCCGGTGTCGCCAAGGCTGACGGCCGCCACAAAGCCCGCAGCCCCACGGGCTGTGGGGCCACGCGAGCGGCTGCCAAAGAGCTTTCCAACGAGGCACGGCTTTCCCTCCTGGCTCTTCGGGCATGGGAGCTGTGGCCAGAGCTGCGACCCTACAGGAAAATGCTTCGCAGGCTGGCACGGCGGCGCCACGTGGGTGCTGGTGGCGCCGAGGCTGACGGCCGCCGCAAAGCCCGCAGCCCCACGGGCTGTGGGGCCACGCGAGCGGCTGCCAAAGAGCTTTCCAACGAGGCACGGCTTTCCCTCCTTGGTCTTCGGGCGTGGGAGCTGTGGCCAGAGCCGCGGCCCTACCGGAAAATGCTTCGCAGGCTGACGCAGCAGAGCAAAGTGGGCGCCGGTGTCGCCGAGGCTGACGGCCGTCACAAAGCCCGCAGCCCCACGGGCTGTGGGGCCACGCGAGCGGCTGCCAAAGAGCTTTCCAACGAGGCACGGCTTTCCCTCCTGGCTCTTCGGGCGTGGCAGCTGTGGCCAGAGACGCGGCCCTACCGGAAAATGCTTCGCAGGCTGACGCAGCGGGACAAGGTGGGCGCCGGTGTCGCCGAGGCTGACGGCCGCTGCAAAGCCCGCAGCCCCACGGGCTGTGGGGCCACGCGAGCGGCTGCCAAAGAGCTTTCCAACGAGGCACGGCTTTCCCTCCTGGCTTTTGAGGCGTGGGAGCTGTGGCTAGAGCCGCGGCCCTAACGGAAAATGCTTCGCAGGCTGACGCAGCGGAGCAAGGTGGGCGCCGGTGGCGCCGAGGCTGACGGCCTCCGCAAAGCCCGCAGCCCCACGGGCTGTGGGGCCACGCGAGCGGCTGCGTAAGAGCTTTCCAACGAGGCACGGCTTTCCCTCCTGCCTCTTTGGGCGTGGGAGCTGTGGCCAGAGCCGCGGCCCTAACGGAAAATGCTTCGCAGGCTGGAGCGGCGGCGCCACGTGGGCGCCGGTGGCGCCGAGGCTGACGGCCGCTGAAAAGCCCGCAGCCCCACGGGCTGTGGGGCCACGCGAGCAGCTGCCAAAGAGCTTTCCAACGAGGCACGGCTTTCCCTCCTGGCTCTTCGGGCGTGGGAGCTGTGGCCAGAGCCGCGGCCCTACCGGAAAATGCTTCGCAGGCTGGCGCGGCGGCGCCACGTGGGCGCCGGTG